>NW_026607654.1:0-120000 GCF_029499605.1 Hyla sarda
TACGGTTGGGCATTTATACTGCACATAGGGTTGGGCATTTATACTGCACATAGGGTTGGGCATTTATACTGCACATAGGGTTGGGCATTTATACTGCACATAGGGTTGGGCATTTATACTGCACATACGGTTGGGCATTCATACTGCACATAGGGTTGGGCATTTATACTGCACATAGGGTTGGGCATTTATACTGCACATAGGGTTGGGCATTTATACTGCACATAGGGTTGGGCATTTATACTGCACATAGGGTTGGGCATTTATACTGCACATAGGGTTGGGCATTTATACTGCACATAGGGTTGGGCATTTATACTGCACATAGGGTTGGGCATTTATACTGCACATAGGGTTGGGCATTCATACTGCACATAGGGTTGGGCATTTATACTGCACATAGGGTTGGGCATTTATACTGCACATAGGGTTGGGCATTTATACTGCACATAGGGTTGGGCATTTATACTGCACATAGGGTTGGGCATTTATACTGCACATAGGGTTGGGCATTTATACTGCACATAGGGTTGGGCATTTATACTGCACATACGGTTGGGCATTTATACTGCACATAGGGTTGGGCATTCATACTGCACATAGGGTTGGGCATTTATACTGCACATAGGGTTGGGCATTTATACTGCACATAGGGTTGGGCATTTATACTGCACATAGGGTTGGGCATTTATACTGCACATACGGTTGGGCATTTATACTGCACATAGGGTTGGGCATTTATACTGCACATAGGGTTGGGCATTTATACTGCACATAGGGTTGGGCATTTATACTGCACATACGGTTGGGCATTTATACTGCACATAGGGTTGGGCATTTATACTGCACATAGGGTTGGGCATTTATACTGCATATAGGGTTGGGCATTTATACTGCACATTAGTGTTGCTCACGAATATTCGCAATGCGAATATTCGTAGCGAATATAGCATATTCGCGAATTCGCGAATATTTCGAATATCGCGAATAATATTCGCGATTACGAATATTCGTTTTTTTCCCAAACTTGTTGAAACACAGATCACATTATAGTGATCTCCATCGACGGATAATTGCATTGCTGGTATGATTAGAGACCATGGGGGTAGAATCTAAGGCAATTAGTTAGTGCATGCGAATATTCGTATTGCGAATATTCGCGAATATTTTCCACGCCCTTCTTATGCCTCTGAGCCAATGATAGTTCTGCAACCACAGTTGTCAGAGGTTAGCAACCTCCCTAGCAACCAATGGAAACTTGCTGGCACGACCAGTATATAAGATCACTCCCAGCAGTATTTGCTTGCAGATTCACATGGTGGTTTTGAGAGTGGAGCGGCTTCTGTCATTTTTACAGCGTCCTTTGAGCTTTGTGCTTCATAGTACTACGTTAGACCCAACTGCTTTTTTCAAAGCACATATCTTAGTTTTTTTGTCTAGGTTAGTGTAGATTAGTGTTAGATTTCTGTGTAGTTAGTTTACGTGTAATTTTCTTTAAGGTAGATTAATTTAGTGTGTGTTTATTTTGTGTGTTTTGTGTTAAAAAAAAAAGAAGAAAAAAATTAGGTTTAGTTTCGTTTAGTCATATATTAGTTTGTGTAAGTAGAGTTATTGTTTAGTTTATATTAGTTTAGTATTTGTTTTCATCGTCCGTGTCAGCGTCTGTCTGTTAGCTTAAAAAAAAAAAAAATTTAGTTTTAGCTGTTAGTTTAGTTTTAGTTCCAGTTTAGTAGTTGTTGTCTGTGTCCTTGTCTTTGTCTTTGTGAAAAAAAAATAAAATAAAAAAAAAAAGTTGTAGTTTACATATAGTTTAGTATTTGTTGTCATCGTCCGTGTCTGCGTCAGTTAGTGTAAAAAAAAAAAAAAAGTTTTAGCTGTAGTAGTTTAGTTCTTCTAGTTTAGTAGCTGTCTGTGTCCTTGTCTACGTCTTTGTCCTTGTGAAAAAAAAAATTATTGTAGTTGAGTAGTCTTTGTCTGCGTGCTTGTCTTTGTTTTAAAAATAAAAAAACATCTCACATTCCCCCCCCCAATAAAGTTTCACCCCTCCCCATCAGCAAGTATGAGCAATATACGTGGCCGTGGCAGCAGGGGTAGGGGAGTTACTCCCAGTGCTGGGTCGCTGCCAGCACGGGGTAGCTCTCGCGCCCCTACAAGTGGATCAGGTGGAAGGGGAGTCCGCCTGATCCGTGATTTTTTTTCCGCGGGCAGCCGCCCGATATTAGCGTCTCAGGCTCCGATAGTGGTGGAGTTTATGGGGCACAGCAGTGCCACGGAGTCCTCAGTCCCAACTCCAAGCAGCCCCCACAGCAGCACCACCAGTACACCGGTGTTGCCTTTAGGACCCGCCCCCAGCCCCCAAGAGTCAAGCCTCTTACTGTTTGACAGCGACAGTGAGAGGGATATCTTGGGGGAGGCCCTGCATCAGGCAGACATCCAGTTCTGTCCTCATGCTCAGGACCTTTTGGAAGGGATGATGGAGGAGGAGGAAGGGGTACCTGCTGTCAGTACCCCAGAGACATCCCTTCCAAGTGGTGCGGGTGTTTTTGGGCAAGAAACACCCGCATCTAATCAGACCCAGGCGTCAGTGAGGGGACAGTGGAGCCAGGTTAGCGGCTCCATGTCAGCTGTTTCCCTCAGCCCACCACAGTTTAGCCCTGGGTCTGACATATCTGGGGGCGAAGAGGAGGGTGACCCAACATGGGTGCCACCTCCCTTGTCAGTTCACAGCAGCAGTGACGAGGAAGGTAGGCACCCTGGGGAAACGGTGCGCCAGGTCACCAGGGAGACCAGCGTCAGGGTCTCCCCTGGTGATGGAAGCAGGAGGTGCCAGCAGCAGCCAGCTCCACCTGTGCGCACCGAGCCCGAGCAGGTACAAGTCAGCAGGGGCCTTTTCGCATTTTGGAAGCCCTTATGGTGCCAGGAACGCAAAAAATAAAGCCCACATGGCATACCATTTTGGAATCTAGACCCCTTGAGAAACGTTACAAGGGTTACAGTGAGCCTTAATACCCCACAGGGGTCTGACAGATCTTTGGAACAGTGGGCTGTGCAAATAAAAAAAAAATTTTTTCATTTTCACAAATCACTTTTACCTGTCAGACACCAGTGGGGTGTAAATTCTCACTGCACCCCTCATTACATTCCATGAGGGGTGTAGTCTCCAAAATGGGGTCACGTGTGTTTTTTTTTTTTTTTGCTTTTGTCTGAACCGTTGTAACAATCAGCCACCCCTGTGCAAATCACCTCAAATGTACATGGCGCACTCTCCCTTCTGGGCCTTGTTGTGCGCCCCCAGAGCACTTTGCGTCCACATATGGGGTATCTCCGTACTCAGGATTGTGTTACAATTTTTTGGGGGGCATTTTTCCCTTTTACCTCTTGTGAAAATGAAATGTAGAGGACAACACCAGCAAGTTAGTGTAAAATTTTGAATTTTTTACACTAACATGCTGGTGTACATCCCAACTTGACCTTTTCATAAGGGTTTAAAGAAGAAAAAGCCCCCCAATATTTTTTAGGCAAATTCTCCCGAGTACGGCGATACCCCATATGTGGCCCTAAACTTTTGCCTTGAAATACGACAGGGCTCCAAAGTGAGAGCGCCATGCGCATTTGAGGCCTAAATAAGGGACTTGCATAGGGGTGGACATAGGGGTATTCTACGCCAGTGATTCCCAAACAGGGTGCCTCCAGCTGTTGCAAAACTCCCAGCATGCCTGGACAGTCAGTGGCTGTCTGGTAATACTGGGAGTTGTTGTTTTGCAACAGCTGGAGGCTCCGTTTAGGAAACAGTGGCGTACCAGACGTTTTTCATTTTTATTGGGGAGGGGGGCTGTGTAGGGGTATGTGTATATGTAGTGTTTTTTACTTTTTATTTTATGTTAGTGTAGTGTTGTGTTTTTAGGGTAAAGTCACACGGGCGGGGGATCAAATTAGTTTACCGCTGAGAGTTTGAGCTGCGGCAGAAAATTTGCGGCATATCAAACTTGCAGCTAGAAACACACTCTAAGCCCCCACCCATGTGAGTGTACCCTGTACATTCACATTGGGGGAGAGGGGGGGGGGATGCAGGGAGTTGTATGCTGGGAGTTGTAGTTTTGCAACAGCTGGAGGCACACTGGTTGCAAAACACTGAGAGTTTGTTACCTAACTAAGTGTTTCACAACCAATGTGCCTCCAGCTGTTGCAAAACTACAACTCCCAGCATGTATGGTCTGTTAGTGCATGCTGGGAGTTATAGTTTTGCCACAGCTGGAGGCACATGGGTTGGGAAACACTAAGTTAGGAAACAGACAATGTTTCCTAACCAGTGTGCCTCCAGATGCTGCAAAACTACAACTGTCCAGGCAGATGCTGTCCAGGCATGATGAGAGTTGTATTTCGGCAACAACTGAAGTGCCAGTTGTTACCGAACTACAATGCCCAGCATTCCTGGACAGTGAGCAGGCTGAGAATTGTAGTTTTGCAGCATCTGGAGGGCCGCAGTTTAGAGACCCCTGTATAGTGGTCTGAAAACTGTGGCCCTGCAGATGTTGCAAAACTACAACTCCCAGCATGGCCAGACTGTCCAGGCAACAGACGTGTTTCCCAACCAGTGTGCCTCCAGCTGTACAGGCATGCTGGGAGTTGTAGTTTTGCAACAGCTGGAGACACACTGTTTGGGAAACACAGCTATATGATCTTATATCATGATTCATAACTTTTAATCTAGTCTAAAATGCAGTTAAATATAATTAACTAACAGTGGTGAAAATACTTACACAAATCAGAACTCTCTCCTCACTTTCGCTGAAATTACTTCCCACCATCTTCGCATAGGTTATTCGCGATCGCGATCCCACTGGCAAGCATCCAGGAAACGATCTCTGTTATCGCGTGATGTAATAGCGCGCAGGCGCGCGCGCGAAAATATTTTCGCAATCAGTTATTTTCGCAATTATTTTCGCAATTGCCGAAAATTCGCAATATTTAAAAATCAACTCGGATATAACGAATATTCGTAATTCACGAATATATGACGAATATTCGTCAATATATTCGCGAAATATCGCGAATTCGAATATGGCATATGCCGCTCAACACTACTGCACATAGGGTTGGGCATTCATACTGCACATAGGGTTGGGCATTTATACTGCACATAGGGTTGGGCATTCATACTGCACATAGGGTTGGGCATTTATACTGCACATAGGGTTGGGCATTCATACTGCACATAGGGTTGGGCATTTATACTGCACATACGGTTGGGCATTTATACTGCACATACGGTTGGGCATTTATACTGCACATAGGGTTGGGCATTCATACTGCACATAGGGTTGGGCATTTATACTGCACATACGGTTGGGCATTTATACTGCACATAGGGTTGGGCATTCATACTGCACATAGGGTTGGGCATTTATACTGCACATAGGGTTGGGCATTCATACTGCACATAGGGTTGGGCATTTATACTGCACATAGGGTTGGGCATTCATACTGCACATAGGGTTGGGCATTTATACTGCACATAGGGTTGGGCATTTATACTGCACATAGGGTTGGGCATTTATACTGCACATAGGGTTGGGCATTTATACTGCACATAGGGTTGGGCAATTATACTGCACATAGGGTTGGGCATTCATACTACACATAGGGTTGGGCATTTATACTGCACATAGGGTTGGGCAATTATACTGCACATAGGGTTGGGCAATTATACTGCACATAGGGTTGGGCATTTATACTGCACATAGGGTTGGGCATTTATACTGCACATAGGGTTGGGCATTTATACTGCACATAGGGTTGGGCATTTATACTGCACATAGGGTTGGGCATTCATACTGCACATAGGGTTGGGCATTTATACTGCACATAGGGTTGGGCAATTATACTGCACATAGGGTTGGGCATTCATACTACACATAGGGTTGGGCATTTATACTGCACATAGGGTTGGGCAATTATACTGCACATAGGGTTGGGCATTTATACTGCACATAGGGTTGGGCATTTATACTGCACATAGGGTTGGGCATTTATACTGCACATAGGGTTGGGCATTTATACTGCACATAGGGTTGGGCAATTATACTGCACATAGGGTTGGGCATTCATACTACACATAGGGTTGGGCATTTATACTGCACATAGGGTTGGGCAATTATACTGCACATAGGGTTGGGCATTCATACTGCACATACGGTTGGGCATTTATACTGCACATAGGGTTGGGCATTTATACTGCACATAGGGTTGGGCATTTATACTGCACATAGGGTTGGGCATTTATACTGCACATAGGGTTGGGCAATTATACTGCACATAGGGTTGGGCATTCATACTACACATAGGGTTGGGCATTTATACTGCACATAGGGTTGGGCAATTATACTGCACATAGGGTTGGGCATTTATACTGCACATAGGGTTGGGCATTCATACTACACATAGGGTTGGGCATTTATACTGCACATAGGGTTGGGCATTTATACTGCACATAGGGTTGGGCATTTATACTGCACATAGGGTTGGGCATTTATACTGCACATAGGGTTGGGCATTTATACTGCACATAGGGTTGGGCATTTATACTGCACATAGGGTTGGGCATTCATACTACACATAGGGTTGGGCATTTATACTGCACATAGGGTTGGGCATTTATACTGCACATAGGGTTGGGCATTCATACTGCACATAGGGTTGGGCATTTATACTGCACATAGGGTTGGGCATTCATACTGCACATAGGGTTGGGCATTTATACTGCACATAGGGTTGGGCATTTATACTGCACATAGGGTTGGGCATTTATACTGCACATAGGGTTGGGCAATTATACTGCACATAGGGTTGGGCATTTATACTGCACATAGGGTTGGGCATTTATACTGCACATAGGGTTGGGCATTCATACTGCACATAGGGTTGGGCATTCATACTGCACATAGGGTTGGGCATTTATACTGCACATAGGGTTGGGCATTCATACTGCAAATAGGGTTGGGCAATTATACTGCACATAGGGTTGGGCATTCATACTACACATAGGGTTGGGCATTTATACTGCACATAGGGTTGGGCATTCATACTGCACATAGGGTTGGGCATTTATACTGCACATAGGGTTGGGCATTTATACTGCACATAGGATACGGTTGGGCATTTATACTGCACATAGGGTTGGGCATTCATACTGCACATACGGTTGGGCATTCATACTGCACATAGGGTTGGGCATTTATACTGCACATAGGGTTGGGCATTTATACTGCACATAGGGTTGGGCATTCATACTGCACATAGGGTTGGGCATTCATACTGCACATAGGGTTGGGCATTCATACTGCACATACGGTTGGGCATTCATACTGCACATAGGGTTGGGCATTTATACTGCACATAGGTTTGGGCATTTATACTGCACATAGGGTTGGGCATTTATACTGCACATAGGGTTGGGCATTCATACTGCACATAGGGTTGGGCATTGTTACGCCGAGCGCTCCGGGTCCCCGCTCCTCCCCGGAGCGCTCGCTTCTCTCTCGCTACCGCAGCGCTCCGGGCAGCTCCACTGACCCGGTGCGCTGCGATACCGTCTTCAGCCGGGATGCGATTCGCGATGCGGGTAGCGCCCGCTCGCGATGCGCATCCCGGCTCCCGTACCTGACTCGCTCTCCGTCCGTCCTGTCCCGGCGCGCGCGGCCCCGTTCCCTAGGGCGCGCGCGCGCCGGGTCTCTGCGATTTAAAGGGCCACTGCGCCGCTGATTGGCGCAGTGGTTCCAATTAGTGTGTTCACCTGTGCACTCCCTATTTATACCTCACTTCCCCTTCACTCCCTCGCCGGATCTTGTTGCCATTGTGCCAGTGAAAGCGTTTCCTTGTGTGTTCCTAGCCTGTGTTCCAGACCTCCTGCCGTTGCCCCCGACTACGATCCTTGCTGCCTGCCCCGACCTTCTGCTACGTCCGATCTTGCTTCTGTCTACTCCCTTGTACCGCGCCTATCTTCAGCAGCCAGAGAGGTTGAGCCGTTGCTAGTGGATACGACCTGGTTACTACCGCCGCAGCAAGACCATCCCGCTTTGCGGCGGGCTCTGGTGAAAACCAGTAGTGACTTAGAACCGATCCACTAGCACGGTCCACGCCAATCCCTCTCTGGCACAGAGGATCCACTACCTGCCAGCCGGCATCGTGACAGGCATTCATACTGCACATAGGGTTGGGCATTTATACTGCACATAGGGTTGGGCATTCATACTGCAAATAGGGTTGGGCATTTATACTGCACATAGGGTTGGGCATTTATACTGCACATAGGGTTGGGCATTTATACTGCACATAGGGTTGGGCATTCATACTGCACATAGGGTTGGGCATTTATACTGCACATAGGGTTGGGCATTTATACTGCACATAGGATAGGGTTGGGCATTTATACTGCACATACGGTTGGGCATTTATACTGCATGTCACGATGCCGGCTGGCAGGTAGTGGATCCTCTGTGCCAGAGAGGGATTGGCGTGGACCGTGCTAGAGGATCGGTTCTAAGTCACTACTGGTTTTCACCAGAGCCCGCCGCAAAGCGGGATGGTCTTGCTGCGGCGGTAGTGACCAGGTCGTATCCCCTAGCAACGGCTCAACCTCTCTGGCTGCTGAAGATAGGCGCGGTACAAGGGAGTAGACAGAAGCAAGGTCGGACGTAGCAGAAGGTCGGGGCAGGCAGCAAGGATCGTAGTCAGGGGCAACGGCAGGAGGTCTGGAACACAGGCTAGGAACACACAAGGAAACGCTTTCACTGGCACTAAGGCAACAAGATCCGGCGAGGGAGTGAAGGGGAAGTGAGGTGATATAGGGAAGTGCACAGGTGTAAACACTAATTGGAACCACTGCGCCAATCAGCGGCGCAGTGGCCCTTTAAATCGCAAAGACCCGGCGCGCGCGCGCCCTAGGGAGCGGGGCCGCGCGCGCCGGGACAGAACTGACGGAGAGCGAGTCAGGTACGGGAGCCGGGGTGCGCATCGCGAGCGGGCGCTACCCGCATCGCGAATCGCATCCCGGCCAGAGGCGGTATCGCAGCGCCCCGGGTCCGTGGAACCGACCGGAGCGCTGCAGTGAGAGGAGTGTAGCGAGCGCTCCGGGGAGGAGCGGGGACCCGGAGCGCTCGGCGTAACAGTACCCCCCCCCTTGGGTCTCCCCCTCTTCTTGGAGCCTGAGAACCTGAGGACCAGACTTTTGTCCAGGATATTGTCCTCAGGTTCCCAGGACCTCTCTTCTGGACCACAACCCTCCCAATCCACTAAAAAGAAGGTTTTCCCTCTGACCTTTTTAGATGCTAAAATTTCTTTGACGGAGAAGATGTCCGAGGAGCCGGAGACAGGAGTGGGGGGAACAGATTTGGGAGAGAAACGGTTAATGATAAGTGGTTTAAGAAGAGAAACATGAAAGGCATTAGGAATACGAAGAGAAGGAGGAAGAAGAAGTTTGTAAGAGACAGGATTAATCTGGCGCAAAATCTTGAAAGGACCAAGATAGCGTGGTCCCAACTTGTAGCTGGGAACACGGAAGCGGACATATTTGGCGGAGAGCCATACCTTGTCTCCAGGGGAAAAAATGGGAGGAGCTCTTCTTTTCTTATCCGCGAATCTCTTCATGCGTGAAGAAGCCTGTAAGAGAGAATTTTGGGTCTCTCTCCATATGATGGAAAGATCACGAGAAATTTCATCCACAGCGGGCAGACCAGAGGGCAAGGGGGTAGGGAGGGGGGGAAGAGGGTGACGGCCGTACACCACGAAAAACGGGGATTTGGAGGAAGATTCAGAGATTCTGAAATTATACGAGAATTCGGCCCAAGGTAGAAGATCTGCCCAGTCATCCTGGCGGGAGGAAACAAAATGTCGTAAATAGTCACCCAAGATCTGGTTAATTCTTTCTACTTGTCCATTGGATTGAGGATGGTATGCAGAAGAAAAATTTAATTTAATCTTGAGTTGTTTACAGAGAGCCCTCCAGAATTTAGACACAAATTGGACGCCTCTATCCGAGACGATCTGCGTAGGCAACCCGTGAAGACGAAAAATGTGTACAAAAAATTGTTTAGCCAACTGAGGCGCTGAAGGAAGACCAGGAAGAGGGATGAAATGTGCCATTTTGGAGAATCGATCAACGACCACCCAAATAACAGTGTTGCCATGGGATGGGGGTAAGTCAGTAATAAAATCCATACCAATCAGAGACCAAGGTTGTTCGGGAACAGGCAGAGGAAGAAGAAAACCAGCGGGCTTCTGGCGAGGAGTCTTATCCCGGGCACAGATAGTGCAGGCTCGCACAAAGTCCACCACATCAGTCTCTAGAGTCGGCCACCAATAGAAGCGAGAGATGAGTTGCACAGATTTCTTGATGCCCGCATGACCTGCGAGATGGGAGGAGTGACCCCATTTGAGGATTCCGAGGCGTTGGCGTGGAGAAACAAAGGTCTTTCCTGGAGGAGTTTGCCTGATGGAGGCTGGAGAAGTGGAAATCAGGCAGTCAGGAGGAATGATGTGTTGAGGAGAGAGTTCAATTTCAGAAGCATCTGAGGAACGAGAGAGAGCATCGGCCCTAATGTTCTTATCAGCAGGCCGAAAGTGAATTTCAAAATTAAATCGGGCAAAGAACAGAGACCACCTGGCCTGACGAGGATTCACCCGTTGGGCAGACTCGAGGTATGAGAGGTTCTTGTGATCGGTGTAAATAATAACTGGAAATCTTGACCCCTCCAGCAGATGCCTCCATTCCTCAAGTGCTAATTTAATGGCTAGAAGCTCTCGATCCCCGATGGAGTAGTTCCTCTCCGCCGGAGAGAAGGTCCTAGAAAAAAACCCACAAGTAACAGCATGCCCGGAAGAGTTTTTTTGTAGAAGGACAGCTCCAGCTCCCACTGAGGAGGCATCAACCTCCAATAGGAAGGGTTTAGATGGGTCAGGTCTGGAGAGCACGGGAGCCGAAGAGAAGGCAGACTTGAGTCGTTTAAAGGCGTCTTCCGCTTGAGGAGGCCAAGACTTGGGATCGGCATTTTTTTTGGTTAAAGCCACAATAGGAGCCACAATGGTAGAAAAATGTGGAATAAATTGCCTGTAATAATTGGCGAACCCCAAAAAACGTTGGATGGCACGGAGTCCGGAGGGGCGTGGCCAATCTAAGACGGCAGAGAGTTTATCTGGATCCATTTGTAGTCCCTGGCCAGAGACCAAGTATCCTAGAAAAGGAAGAGATTGGCATTCAAACAGACATTTCTCAATTTTAGCATAGAGTTGATTGTCACGAAGTCTCTGAAGAACCATACGGACATGCTGGCGGTGTTCTTCTAGATTGGCCGAAAAAATTAGGATATCATCAAGATATACAACAACACAGGAGTATAACAGATCACGAAAAATTTCATTAACAAAGTCTTGGAAGACAGCAGGGGCGTTGCACAGGCCAAAGGGCATGACCAGATACTCAAAGTGTCCATCTCTAGTGTTAAATGCTGTTTTCCACTCATCCCCCTCTCTGATGCGGATGAGGTTATAGGCGCCTCTTAAGTCCAATTTAGTAAAGATGTGGGCACCTTGGAGGCGATCAAAGAGTTCAGAGATGAGGGGTAAGGGGTAGCGGTTCTTAACCGTGATTTTATTAAGTCCGCGGTAGTCAATGCAAGGACGTAGAGAGCCATCTTTTTTGGACACAAAGAAAAATCCGGCTCCGGCAGGAGAGGAGGATTTACGGATAAAGCCCTTTTTTAGATTCTCCTGGACGTATTCAGACATGGCAAGAGTCTCTGGGGCAGAGAGAGGATAAATTCTGCCCCGGGGTGGAGTAGTGCCCGGGAGGAGGTCGATAGGACAATCATAAGGCCTGTGAGGAGGTAGAGTCTCCGCTTGTTTTTTGCAGAAAACATCCGCGAAGTCCATATAGGCCTTAGGGAGACCGGTTACTGGAGGAAGCACAGAGTTACGGCAAGGGTTACTGGGAACCGGTTTTAGACAGTCCTTGGAACAAGAGGGCCCCCAACTCTTGATCTCCCCAGTGGACCAATCCAGGGTTGGGGAATGAAGTTGAAGCCAGGGAAGTCCAAGGAGAATTTCCGAGGTGCAATTGGGGAGGACCAAAAGTTCAATCCTCTCGTGATGAGATCCGATGCTCATTAGAAGGGGCTCCGTGCGGAAACGTATGGAACAGTCCAATCTTTCATTGTTTATACAATTGATGTAAAGGGGTCTGGTGAGACTGGTCACTGGGATGTTGAACCTGTTGACGAGAGAGGCCAAAATAAAATTTCCTGCAGATCCAGAGTCCAAGAAGGCCACAGAAGAGAAGGAGAAGGCAGAGGCAGACATCCGCACAGGCACAGTAAGACGTGGAGAAGCAGAGTGGACATCAAGGATTGTCTCACCTTTGTGCGGAGTCAGGGTACGTCTTTCCAGGCGGGGAGGGCGGATAGGACAATCCCTCAGGAAGTGTTCGGTACTAGCACAGTACAGGCAGAGGTTCTCCATGCGGCGTCGTGTCCTCTCTTGAGATGTCAGGCGAGACCGGTCGACCTGCATAGCCTCCACGGCGGGAGGCACAGGAACAGATTGCAGGGAACCAGAGGAGAGAGGAGCCGAGGAGAAGAAACGCCTCGTGCGAACAGAGTCCATATCTTGGCGGAGCTCCTGACGCCTTTCGGAAAAACGCATGTCAATGCGAGTGGCTAGGTGAATAAGTTCATGAAGATTAGCAGGCATTTCTCGTGCGGCCAGAACATCTTTAATGTTGCTGGATAGACCTTTTTTAAAGGTCGCGCAGAGGGCCTCATTGTTCCAGGATAATTCAGAAGCAAGAGTACGGAATTGTACGGCATACTCGCCAACGGAAGAATTACCCTGGACCAGGTTCAACAGGGCAGTCTCAGCAGAAGAGGCTCGGGCAGGTTCCTCAAAGACACTTCGAATTTCCGAGAAGAAGGAGTGTACAGAGGCAGTGACGGGGTCATTGCGGTCCCAGAGCGGTGTGGCCCAAGCCAGGGCTTTTCCAGACAGCAGGCTGACTACGAAAGCCACCTTAGACCTTTCAGTGGGGAACTGGTCCGACATCATCTCCAAGTGTAATGAACATTGGGAAAGGAAGCCACGGCAAAACTTAGAGTCCCCATCAAATTTATCCGGCAAGGATAGTCGTAGTCCAGAAGCGGCCACTCGCTGCGGAGGAGGTACAGGAGCTGGCGGAGGAGATGGTTGCTGGAGCTGTGGTAGTAACTGTTGTAGCATAACAGTCAGTTGAGACAGCTGTTGGCCTTGTTGCGCAATCTGTTGTGACTGCTGGGCGACCACCGTGGTGAGGTCAGCGACAACTGGCAGAGGAACTTCAGCGGGATCCATGGCCGGATCTACTGTCACGATGCCGGCTGGCAGGTAGTGGATCCTCTGTGCCAGAGAGGGATTGGCGTGGACCGTGCTAGAGGATCGGTTCTAAGTCACTACTGGTTTTCACCAGAGCCCGCCGCAAAGCGGGATGGTCTTGCTGCGGCGGTAGTGACCAGGTCGTATCCCCTAGCAACGGCTCAACCTCTCTGGCTGCTGAAGATAGGCGCGGTACAAGGGAGTAGACAGAAGCAAGGTCGGACGTAGCAGAAGGTCGGGGCAGGCAGCAAGGATCGTAGTCAGGGGCAACGGCAGGAGGTCTGGAACACAGGCTAGGAACACACAAGGAAACGCTTTCACTGGCACTAAGGCAACAAGATCCGGCGAGGGAGTGAAGGGGAAGTGAGGTGATATAGGGAAGTGCACAGGTGTAAACACTAATTGGAACCACTGCGCCAATCAGCGGCGCAGTGGCCCTTTAAATCGCAAAGACCCGGCGCGCGCGCGCCCTAGGGAGCGGGGCCGCGCGCGCCGGGACAGAACTGACGGAGAGCGAGTCAGGTACGGGAGCCGGGGTGCGCATCGCGAGCGGGCGCTACCCGCATCGCGAATCGCATCCCGGCCAGAGGCGGTATCGCAGCGCCCCGGGTCCGTGGAACCGACCGGAGCGCTGCAGTGAGAGGAGTGTAGCGAGCGCTCCGGGGAGGAGCGGGGACCCGGAGCGCTCGGCGTAACACTGCACATAGGGTTGGGCATTTATACTGCACATAGGGTTGGGCATTTATACTGCACATACGGTTGGGCATTTATACTGCACATAGGGTTGGGCATTCATACTGCACAAACACTCATAGCAGTTATACTGCACTCTCGCTCATAGCATTTACACTCCACATACGTCAGGCATTTATACAGCACTCATGTTTATCCCGCTCACAGTCATGCATTTAAGCTGCACTCTCATGCATAGCATTCATACGGCACACAGAGTCATACCTATATGCTGCACACACGTCCATGCATTTATGCTGCACACACGGCCATGCAATTATGCTGCACACACATCCATGCATTTATACTGCACTCACGCTCATAGCTTTTATACTGCACATTTGGTCATGCGTTATACTGCACTCACGCTCAGTATTCATACTGCAAATATGGTCTTGCGTCTACACTGCACTCACGCTCATTGCATACTTACAGTCCTGTATTTATACGGCACATACACTCATGCACTTATACTGCTAACGCTCATACAATTTATACTGCACATTTGGTCAGGCATATATACTGCTCCCACGCGCATAGCAGTATACCGCACATATGGTCATGCATTTTTACTGCACGTACGCTTGTGCATTTATACCGCTAATGCTCATAACATTCATACTGCACATACAGTCATGAATTTAATATTGCTCTTACGCGTGTAGCATTTACACTGTACATACGGTCAGGCATTTATACTGCACTTACGCTCATAGCATTATACGGCACATACAATCATGTATGTATACTGCACGTACGCTTAGGCATTCATACTGCTAATTTATACATCACATACGGTCAGGCATATACACTGCTCTCACGCTTATGCATTTATACTGCACATATGGTCATGCATTTATATTGCTCTCACACTCACAGCAGTTATACCGCACACACGGTGTCGCATTTATATGGCACTTACGTCATAGTGATTATACTGCACATACAGTCATGCAGTTCAGGCTGTAGTTACGATCATAGTGATTATACTGCACATACAGTCATGCAGTTCAGGCTGTAGTTACGTCATAGTGATTATACTGCACATACAGTCATGCAGTTCAGGCTGTAGTTACATCATAGTGATTATACTGCACATACAGTCATGCAGTTCAGGCTGTAGTTACATCATAGTGATTATACTGCACATACAGTCATGCAGTTCAGGCTGTAGTTACGATCATAGTGATTATACTGCACATACGGTCATGCAGTTCAGGCTGTAGTTACGTCATAGTGATTATACTGCACATACAGTCATGCAGTTCAGGCTGTAGTTACGATCATAGTGATTATACTGCACATACAGTCATGCAGTTCAGGCTGTAGTTACGATCATAGTGATTATACTGCACATACAGTCATGCAGTTCAGGCTGTAGTTACGATCATAGTGATTATACTGCACATACAGTCATGCAGTTCAGGCTGTAGTTACATCATAGTGATTATACTGCACATACAGTCATGCAGTTCAGGCTGTAGTTATGATCATAGTGATTATACTGCACATACAGTCATGCAGTTCAGGCTGTAATTACGATCATAGTGATTATACTGCACATACAGTCATGCAGTTCAGGCTGTAGTTACGTCATAGTGATTATACTGCACATACAGTCATGCAGTTCAGGCTGTAGTTACGTCATAGTGATTATACTGCACATACGGTCATGCAGTTCAGGCTGTAGTTATGATCATAGTGATTATACTGCACATACGGTCATGCAGTTCAGGCTGTAGTTATGATCATAGTGATTATACTGCACATACAGTCATGCAGTTCAGGCTGTAGTTACGATCATAGTGATTATACTGCACATACAGTCATGCAGTTCAGGCTGTAGTTACGTCATAGTGATTATACTGCACATACAGTCATGCAGTTCAGGCTGTAGTTATGATCATAGTGATTATACTGCACATACGGTCATGCAGTTCAGGCTGTAGTTACATCATAGTGATTATACTGCACATACGGTCATGCAGTTCAGGCTGTAGTTACATCATAGTGATTATACTGCACATACAGTCATGCAGTTCAGGCTGTAGTTACGTCATAGTGATTATACTGCACATACAGTCATGCAGTTCAGGCTGTAATTACGATCATAGTGATTATACTGCACATACAGTCATGCAGTTCAGGCTGTAGTTACATCATAGTGATTATACTGCACATACAGTCATGCAGTTCAGGCTGTAGTTACGATCATAGTGATTATACTGCACATACAGTCATGCAGTTCAGGCTGTAGTTACGTCATAGTGATTATACTGCACATACAGTCATGCAGTTCAGGCTGTAGTTACGATCATAGTGATTATACTGCACATACAGTCATGCAGTTCAGGCTGTAGTTACATCATAGTGATTATACTGCACATACAGTCATGCAGTTCAGGCTGTAGTTATGATCATAGTGATTATACTGCACATACAGTCATGCAGTTCAGGCTGTAGTTACATCATAGTGATTATATTGCACATACGGTCATGCAGTTCAGGCTGTAGTTACATCATAGTGATTATATTGCACATACGGTCATGCAGTTCAGGCTGTAGTTACGTCATAGTGATTATACTGCACATACAGTCATGCAGTTCAGGCTGTAGTTACGTCATAGTGATTATACTGCACATACGGTCATGCAGTTCAGGCTGTAGTTACGATCATAGTGATTATACTGCACATACAGTCATGCAGTTCAGGCTGTAGTTACGTCATAGTGATTATACTGCACATACAGTCATGCAGTTCAGGCTGTAGTTACGTCATAGTAATTATACTGCACATACGGTCATGCAGTTCAGGCTGTAGTTACATCATAGTGATTATATTGCACATACGGTCATGCAGTTCAGGCTGTAGTTACGTCATAGTGATTATACTGCACATACAGTCATGCAGTTCAGGCTGTAGTTACGTCATAGTGATTATACTGCACATACGGTCATGCAGTTCAGGCTGTAGTTACGATCATAGTGATTATACTGCACATACAGTCATGCAGTTCAGGCTGTAGTTACGTCATAGTGATTATACTGCACATACAGTCATGCAGTTCAGGCTGTAGTTACATCATAGTGATTATACTGCACATACAGTCATGCAGTTCAGGCTGTAGTTACATCATAGTGATTATACTGCACATACAGTCATGCAGTTCAGGCTGTAGTTATGATCATAGTGATTATACTGCACACACAGTCATGCAGTTCAGGCTGTAGTTACATCATAGTGATTATACTGCACATACAGTCATGCAGTTCAGGCTGTAATTACGATCATAGTGATTATACTGCACATACAGTCATGCAGTTCAGGCTGTAGTTACGTCATAGTGATTATACTGCACATACAGTCATGCAGTTCAGGCTGTAGTTATGATCATAGTGATTATACTGCACATACAGTCATGCAGTTCAGGCTGTAGTTATGATCATAGTGATTATACTGCACATACAGTCATGCAGTTCAGGCTGTAGTTACGTCATAGTGATTATACTGCACATACAGTCATGCAGTTCAGGCTGTAGTTACATCATAGTGATTATACTGCACATACGGTCATGCAGTTCAGGCTGTAGTTACGTCATAGTGATTATACTGCACATACGGTCATGCAGTTCAGGCTGTAGTTACGTCATAGTGATTATACTGCACATACGGTCATGCAGTTCAGGCTGTAGTTACGTCATAGTGATTATACTGCACATACAGTCATGCAGTTCAGGCTGTAGTTACATCATAGTGATTATACTGCACATACGGTCATGCAGTTCAGGCTGTAGTTACGATCATAGTGATTATACTGCACATACGGTCATGCAGTTCAGGCTGTAATTACGATCATAGTGATTATACTGCACATACAGTCATGCAGTTCAGGCTGTAGTTACGTCATAGTGATTATACTGCACATACAGTCATGCAGTTCAGGCTGTAGTTACATCATAGTGATTATACTGCACATACAGTCATGCAGTTCAGGCTGTAGTTACGATCATAGTGATTATACTGCACATACAGTCATGCAGTTCAGGCTGTAGTTACGATCATAGTGATTATACTGCACATACAGTCATGCAGTTCAGGCTGTAGTTACGTCATAGTGATTATACTGCACATACAATCATGCAGTTCAGGCTGTAGTTACGATCATAGTATATATACTGCACATACAGTCATGCAGTTCAGGCTGTAGTTACGTCATAGTGATTATACTGCACATACAGTCATGCAGTTCAGGCTGTAGTTACATCATAGTGATTATACTGCACATACAGTCATGCAGTTCAGGCTGTAGTTACGATCATAGTGATTATACTGCACATACGGTCATGCAGTTCAGGCTGTAGTTACGATCATAGTGATTATACTGCACATACAGTCATGCAGTTCAGGCTGTAGTTACGATCATAGTGATTATACTGCACATACAGTCATGCAGTTCAGGCTGTAGTTACATCATAGTGATTATACTGCACATACAGTCATGCAGTTCAGGCTGTAGTTACGATCATAGTGATTATACTGCACATACGGTCATGCAGTTCAGGCTGTAGTTACGATCATAGTGATTATACTGCACATACGGTCATGCAGTTCAGGCTGTAGTTATGATCATAGTGATTATACTGCACATACAGTCATGCAGTTCAGGCTGTAATTACGATCATAGTGATTATACTGCACATACAGTCATGCAGTTCAGGCTGTAGTTATGATCATAGTGATTATACTGCACATACAGTCATGCAGTTCAGGCTGTAATTACGATCATAGTGATTATACTGCACATACAGTCATGCAGTTCAGGCTGTAGTTATGATCATAGTGATTATACTGCACATACAGTCATGCAGTTCCGGCTGTAGTTATGATCATAGTGATTATACTGCACATACAGTCATGCAGTTCAGGCTGTAGTTACGATCATAGTGATTATACTGCACATACGGTCATGCAGTTCAGGCTGTAGTTACATCATAGTGATTATACTGCACATACAGTCATGCAGTTCAGGCTGTAGTTACGATCATAGTGATTATACTGCACATACAGTCATGCAGTTCAGGCTGTAGTTATGATCATAGTGATTATACTGCACATACGGTCATGCAGTTCAGGCTGTAGTTACATCATAGTGATTATACTGCACATACGGTCATGCAGTTCAGGCTGTAGTTACGTCATAGTGATTATACTGCACATACAGTCATGCAGTTCAGGCTGTAGTTACGATCATAGTGATTATACTGCACATACGGTCATGCAGTTCAGGCTGTAGTTACGTCATAGTGATTATACTGCACATACAGTCATGCAGTTCAGGCTGTAATTACGATCATAGTGATTATACTGCACATACAGTCATGCAGTTCAGGCTGTAGTTACATCATAGTGATTATACTGCACATACAGTCATGCAGTTCCGCCTGTAGTTACGATCATAGTGATTATACTGCACATACAGTCATGCAGTTCAGGCTGTAGTTACGATCATAGTGATTATACTGCACATACAGTCATGCAGTTCAGGCTGTAGTTACGTCATAGTGATTATACTGCACATACAGTCATGCAGTTCAGGCTGTAGTTACGATCATAGTGATTATACTGCACATACAGTCATGCAGTTCAGGCTGTAGTTACATCATAGTGATTATACTGCACATACAGTCATGCAGTTCAGGCTGTAGTTATGATCATAGTGATTATACTGCACATACAGTCATGCAGTTCAGGCTGTAGTTATGATCATAGTGATTATACTGCACATACAGTCATGCAGTTCAGGCTGTAGTTACGTCATAGTGATTATACTGCACATACAGTCATGCAGTTCAGGCTGTAGTTACAATCATAGTGATTATACTGCACAAACGGTCATGCAGTTCAGGCTGTAGTTACGATCATAGTGATTATACTGCACATACGGTCATGCAGTTCAGGCTGTAGTTATGATCATAGTGATTATACTGCACATACAGTCATGCAGTTCAGGCTGTAGTTACGATCATAGTGATTATACTGCACATACAGTCATGCAGTTCAGGCTGTAATTACGATCATAGTGATTATACTGCACATACAGTCATTGCAGTTCAGGCTGTAGTTATGATCATAGTGATTATACTGCACATACAGGTCATGCAGTTCCGGCTGTAGTTATGATCATAGTGATTATACTGCACATACAGTCATGCAGTTCAGGCTGTAGTTACGATCATAGTGATTATACTGCACATACGGTCATGCAGTTCAGGCTGTAGTTACATCATAGTGATTATACTGCACATACAGTCATGCAGTTCAGGCTGTAGTTACGATCATAGTGATTATACTGCACATACAGTCATGCAGTTCAGGCTGTAGTTATGATCATAGTGATTATACTGCACATACGGTCATGCAGTTCAGGCTGTAGTTACATCATAGTGATTATACTGCACATACGGTCATGCAGTTCAGGCTGTAGTTACGTCATAGTGATTATACTGCACATACAGTCATGCAGTTCAGGCTGTAGTTACGATCATAGTGATTATACTGCACATACGGTCATGCAGTTCAGGCTGTAGTTACGTCATAGTGATTATACTGCACATACAGTCATGCAGTTCAGGCTGTAATTACGATCATAGTGATTATACTGCACATACAGTCATGCAGTTCAGGCTGTAGTTACATCATAGGTGATTATACTGCACATACAGTCATGCAGTTCCGCCTGTAGTTACGATCATAGTGATTATACTGCACATACAGTCATGCAGTTCAGGCTGTAGTTACGATCATAGTGATTATACTGCACATACAGTCATGCAGTTCAGGCTGTAGTTACGTCATAGTGATTATACTGCACATACAGTCATGCAGTTCAGGCTGTAGTTACGATCATAGTGATTATACTGCACATACAGTCATGCAGTTCAGGCTGTAGTTACATCATAGTGATTATACTGCACATACAGTCATGCAGTTCAGGCTGTAGTTATGATCATAGTGATTATACTGCACATACAGTCATGCAGTTCAGGCTGTAGTTATGATCATAGTGATTATACTGCACATACAGTCATGCAGTTCAGGCTTGTAGTTACGTCATAGTGATTATACTGCACATACAGTCATGCAGTTCAGGCTGTAGTTACATCATAGTGATTATACTGCACATACGGTCATGCAGTTCAGGCTGTAGTTACGATCATAGTGATTATACTGCACATACAGTCATGCAGTTCAGGCTGTAGTTACATCATAGTGATTATACTGCACATACAGTCATGCAGTTCAGGCTGTAGTTACGTCATAGTGATTATACTGCACATACGGTCATGCAGTTCAGGCTGTAGTTACGTCATAGTGATTATACTGCACATACAGTCATGCAGTTCAGGCTGTAGTTACATCATAGTGATTATACTGCACATACGGTCATGCAGTTCAGGCTGTAGTTACGATCATAGTGATTATACTGCACATACGGTCATGCAGTTCAGGCTGTAATTACGATCATAGTGATTATACTGCACATACAGTCATGCAGTTCAGGCTGTAGTTACATCATAGTGATTATACTGCACATACAGTCATGCAGTTCAGGCTGTAGTTACGATCATAGTGATTATACTGCACATACAGTCATGCAGTTCAGGCTGTAGTTATGATCATAGTGATTATACTGCACATACGGTCATGCAGTTCAGGCTGTAGTTATGATCATAGTGATTATACTGCACATACAGTCATGCAGTTCAGGCTGTAATTACGATCATAGTGATTATACTGCACATACACTCATGCAGTTCAGGCTGTAGTTATGATCATAGTGATTATACTGCACATACAGTCATGCAGTTCCGGCTGTAGTTACGATCATAGTGATTATACTGCACATACAGTCATGCAGTTCAGGCTGTAGTTATGATCATAGTGATTATACTGCACATACAGTCATGCAGTTCAGGCTGTAGTTACATCATAGTGATTATATTGCACATACGGTCATGCAGTTCAGGCTGTAGTTACGTCATAGTGATTATACTGCACATACAGTCATGCAGTTCAGGCTGTAGTTACGATCATAGTGATTATACTGCACATACAGTCATGCAGTTCAGGCTGTAGTTACGTCATAGTGATTATACTGCACATACAGTCATGCAGTTCAGGCTGTAGTTACGTCATAGTGATTATACTGCACATACAGTCATGCAGTTCAGGCTGTAGTTACGTCATAGTGATTATACTGCACATACAGTCATGCAGTTCAGGCTGTAGTTATGATCATAGTGATTATACTGCACATACAGTCATGCAGTTCAGGCTGTAGTTATGATCATAGTGATTATACTGCACATACAGTCATGCAGTTCAGGCTGTAGTTACGTCATAGTGATTATACTGCACATACAGTCATGCAGTTCAGGCTGTAGTTACATCATAGTGATTATACTGCACATACGGTCATGCAGTTCAGGCTGTAGTTACGTCATAGTGATTATACTGCACATACGGTCATGCAGTTCAGGCTGTAGTTACGTCATAGTGATTATACTGCACATACGGTCATGCAGTTCAGGCTGTAGTTACGTCATAGTGATTATACTGCACATACAGTCATGCAGTTCAGGCTGTAGTTACATCATAGTGATTATACTGCACATACGGTCATGCAGTTCAGGCTGTAGTTACGATCATAGTGATTATACTGCACATACAGTCATGCAGTTCAGGCTGTAGTTACGATCATAGTGATTATACTGCACATACGGTCATGCAGTTCAGGCTGTAATTACGATCATAGTGATTATACTGCACATACAGTCATGCAGTTCAGGCTGTAGTTACGTCATAGTGATTATACTGCACATACAGTCATGCAGTTCAGGCTGTAGTTACATCATAGTGATTATACTGCACATACAGTCATGCAGTTCAGGCTGTAGTTACGATCATAGTGATTATACTGCACATACAGTCATGCAGTTCAGGCTGTAGTTACGATCATAGTGATTATACTACACATACAGTCATGCAGTTCAGGCTGTAGTTACGTCATAGTGATTATACTGCACATACAATCATGCAGTTCAGGCTGTAGTTACATCATAGTGATTATACTGCACATACAGTCATGCAGTTCAGGCTGTAGTTATGATCATAGTGATTATACTGCACATACAGTCATGCAGTTCAGGCTGTAGTTACGATCATAGTGATTATACTGCACATACAGTCATGCAGTTCAGGCTGTAGTTACGATCATAGTGATTATACTGCACATACAGTCATGCAGTTCAGGCTGTAGTTATGATCATAGTGATTATACTGCACATACGGTCATGCAGTTCAGGCTGTAGTTACATCATAGTGATTATACTGCACATACGGTCATGCAGTTCAGGCTGTAGTTACGTCATAGTGATTATACTGCACATACAGTCATGCAGTTCAGGCTGTAGTTACGATCATAGTGATTATACTGCACATACGGTCATGCAGTTCAGGCTGTAGTTACGTCATAGTGATTATACTGCACATACAGTCATGCAGTTCAGGCTGTAATTACGATCATAGTGATTATACTGCACATACAGTCATGCAGTTCAGGCTGTAGTTACATCATAGTGATTATACTGCACATACAGTCATGCAGTTCAGGCTGTAGTTACGATCATAGTGATTATACTGCACATACAGTCATGCAGTTCAGGCTGTAGTTACATCATAGTGATTATACTGCACATACAGTCATGCAGTTCAGGCTGTAGTTATGATCATAGTGATTATACTGCACATACAGTCATGCAGTTCAGGCTGTAGTTACATCATAGTGATTATATTGCACATACGGTCATGCAGTTCAGGCTGTAGTTACGTCATAGTGATTATACTGCACATACAGTCATGCAGTTCAGGCTGTAGTTACGATCATAGTGATTATACTGCACATACAGTCATGCAGTTCAGGCTGTAGTTACGTCATAGTGATTATACTGCACATACAGTCATGCAGTTCAGGCTGTAGTTACGTCATAGTGATTATACTGCACATACAGTCATGCAGTTCAGGCTGTAGTTATGATCATAGTGATTATACTGCACATACAGTCATGCAGTTCAGGCTGTAGTTATGATCATAGTGATTATACTGCACATACAGTCATGCAGTTCAGGCTGTAGTTACGTCATAGTGATTATACTGCACATACAGTCATGCAGTTCAGGCTGTAGTTACATCATAGTGATTATACTGCACATACGGTCATGCAGTTCAGGCTGTAGTTACGTCATAGTGATTATACTGCACATACAGTCATGCAGTTCAGGCTGTAGTTACATCATAGTGATTATACTGCACATACGGTCATGCAGTTCAGGCTGTAGTTACGATCATAGTGATTATACTGCACATACGGTCATGCAGTTCAGGCTGTAATTACGATCATAGTGATTATACTGCACATACAGTCATGCAGTTCAGGCTGTAGTTACGTCATAGTGATTATACTGCACATACAGTCATGCAGTTCAGGCTGTAGTTACATCATAGTGATTATACTGCACATACAGTCATGCAGTTCAGGCTGTAGTTACGATCATAGTGATTATACTGCACATACAGTCATGCAGTTCAGGCTGTAGTTACGATCATAGTGATTATACTACACATACAGTCATGCAGTTCAGGCTGTAGTTACGTCATAGTGATTATACTGCACATACAATCATGCAGTTCAGGCTGTAGTTACGATCATAGTATATATACTGCACATACAGTCATGCAGTTCAGGCTGTAGTTACGATCATAGTGATTATACTGCACATACAGTCATGCAGTTCAGGCTGTAATTACGATCATAGTGATTATACTGCACATACAGTCATGCAGTTCAGGCTGTAGTTATGATCATAGTGATTATACTGCACATACGGTCATGCAGTTCAGGCTGTAGTTATGATCATAGTGATTATACTGCACATACGGTCATGCAGTTCAGGCTGTAGTTACATCATAGTGATTATACTGCACATACAGTCATGCAGTTCAGGCTGTAGTTACGATCATAGTGATTATACTGCACATACAGTCATGCAGTTCAGGCTGTAGTTACGATCATAGTGATTATACTGCACATACAGTCATGCAGTTCAGGCTGTAGTTATGATCATAGTGATTATACTGCACATACAATCATGCAGTTCAGGCTGTAGTTACGATCATAGTGATTATACTGCACATACAGTCATGCAGTTCAGGCTGTAGTTACGATCATAGTGATTATACTGCACATACAGTCATGCAGTTCAGGCTGTAGTTACGTCATAGTGATTATACTGCACATACAGTCATGCAGTTCAGGCTGTAGTTACGATCATAGTGATTATACTGCACATACGGTCATGCAGTTCAGGCTGTAGTTACGTCATAGTGATTATACTGCACATACGGTCATGCAGTTCAGGCTGTAGTTACGATGATAGTGATTATACTGCACATACAGTCATGCAGTTCAGGCTGTAGTTACGATCATAGTGATTATACTGCACATACAGTCATGCAGTTCAGGCTGTAGTTACGTCATAGTGATTATACTGCACATACAGTCATGCAGTTCAGGCTGTAGTTACGATCATAGTGATTATACTGCACATATAGTCATGCAGTTCAGGCTGTAGTTACATCATAGTGATTATATTGCACATACAGTCATGCAGTTCAGGCTGTAGTTACGATCATAGTGATTATACTGCACATACAGTCATGCAGTTCAGGCTGTAGTTATGATCATAGTGATTATACTGCACATACAGTCATGCAGTTCAGGCTGTAGTTACGATCATAGTGATTATACTGCACATACAGTCATGCAGTTCAGGCTGTAGTTACATCATAGTGATTATATTGCACATACGGTCATGCAGTTCAGGCTGTAGTTATGATCATAGTGATTATACTGCACATACAGTCATGCAGTTCAGGCTGTAGTTACGTCATAGTGATTATACTGCACATACAGTCATGCAGTTCAGGCTGTAGTTACGATCATAGTGATTATACTGCACATACAGTCATGCAGTTCAGGCTGTAGTTACGATCATAGTGATTATACTGCACACACAGTCATGCAGTTCAGGCTGTAGTTACATCATAGTGATTATACTGCACATACAGTCATGCAGTTCAGGCTGTAGTTACGATCATAGTGATTATACTGCACATACAGTCATGCAGTTCAGGCTGTAGTTACGATCATAGTGATTATACTGCACATACGGTCATGCAGTTCAGGCTGTAGTTATGATCATAGTGATTATACTGCACATACAGTCATGCAGTTCAGGCTGTAGTTACATCATAGTGATTATACTGCACATACAGTCATGCAGTTCAGGCTGTAGTTACGATCATAGTGATTATACTGCACATACGGTCATGCAGTTCAGGCTGTAGTTACGATCATAGTGATTATACTGCACATACAGTCATGCAGTTCAGGCTGTAGTTATGATCATAGTGATTATACTGCACATACAATCATGCAGTTCAGGCTGTAGTTACGATCATAGTGATTATACTGCACATACAGTCATGCAGTTCAGGCTGTAGTTACGATCATAGTGATTATACTGCACATACAGTCATGCAGTTCAGGCTGTAGTTACGATCATAGTGATTATACTGCACATACAGTCATGCAGTTCAGGCTGTAGTTACGATCATAGTGATTATACTGCACATACAGTCATGCAGTTCAGGCTGTAGTTACGATCATAGTGATTATACTGCACACACAGTCATGCAGTTCAGGCTGTAGTTACGATCATAGTGATTATACTGCACATACAGTCATGCAGTTCAGGCTGTAGTTACGATCATAGTGATTATACTGCACATACAGTCATGCAGTTCAGGTTGTAGTTACGATCATAGTGATTATACTGCACATACAGTCATGCAGTTCAGGCTGTAGTTACGATCATAGTGATTATACTGCACATACAGTCATGCAGTTCAGGCTGTAGTTACGATCATAGTGATTATACTGCACATACAGTCATGCAGTTCAGGCTGTAGTTACGATCATAGTGATTATACTGCACATACAGTCATGCAGTTCAGGCTGTAGTTATGATCATAGTGATTATACTGCACATACAGACATGCAGTTCAGGCTGTAGTTATGATCATAGTGATTATACTGCACATACAGTCATGCAGTTCAGGCTGTAGTTACGTCATAGTGATTATACTGCACACACAGTCATGCAGTTCAGGCTGTAGTTACGTCATAGTGATTATACTGCACATACAGTCATGCAGTTCAGGCTGTAGTTACGTCATAGTGATTATACTGCACATACAGTCATGCAGTTCAGGCTGTAATTACGATCATAGTGATTATACTGCACATACAGTCATGCAGTTCAGGCTGTAGTTACGATCATAGTGATTATACTGCACATACGGTCATGCAGTTCAGGCTGTAGTTATGATCATAGTGATTATACTGCACATACAGTCATGCAGTTCAGGCTGTAGTTATGATCATAGTGATTATACTGCACATACAGTCATGCAGTTCACGCTGTAGTTACGATCATAGTGATTATACTGCACATACAGTCATGCAGTTCAGGCTGTAGTTACATCATAGTGATTATACTGCACATACAGTCATGCAGTTCAGGCTGTAGTTACGTCATAGTGATTATACTGCACATACAGTCATGCAGTTCAGGCTGTAGTTACATCATAGTGATTATACTGCACATACAGTCATGCAGTTCAGGCTGTAGTTACGTCATAGTGATTATACTGCACATACGGTCATGCAGTTCAGGCTGTAGTTACGATCATAGTGATTATACTGCACATACAGTCATGCAGTTCAGGCTGTAGTTACGTCATAGTGATTATACTGCACATACAGTCATGCAGTTCAGGCTGTAGTTACGATCATAGTGATTATACTGTACATACAGTCATGCAGTTCAGGCTGTAGTTACGATCATAGTGATTATACTGCACATACAGTCATGCAGTTCAGGCTGTAGTTACAATCATAGTGATTATACTGCACATACGGTCATGCAGTTCAGGCTGTAGTTACGTCATAGTGATTATACTGCACATACAGTCATGCAGTTCAGGCTGTAGTTACGTCATAGTGATTATACTGCACATACAGTCATGCAGTTCAGGCTGTAGTTACGATCATAGTGATTATACTGCACATACAGTCATGCAGTTCAGGCTGTAGTTACGATCATAGTGATTATACTGCACATACAGTCATGCAGTTCAGGCTGTAATTACGATCATAGTGATTATACTGCACATACAGTCATGCAGTTCAGGCTGTAGTTACGATCATAGTGATTATACTGCACATACAGTCATGCAGTTCAGGCTGTAGTTACGTCATAGTGATTATACTGCACATACAGTCATGCAGTTCAGGCTGTAGTTACGATCATAGTGATTATACTGCACATACAGTCATGCAGTTCAGGCTGTAGTTACATCATAGTGATTATACTGCACATACAGTCATGCAGTTCAGGCTGTAGTTACGATCATAGTGATTATACTGCACATACAGTCATGCAGTTCAGGCTGTAGTTATGATCATAGTGATTATACTGCACATACGGTCATGCAGTTCAGGCTGTAGTTACGATCATAGTGATTATACTGCACATACGGTCATGTAGTTCAGGCTGTAGTTACGTCATAGTGATTATACTGCACATACAGTCATGCAGTTCAGGCTGTAGTTACGATCATAGTGATTATACTGCACATACAGTCATGCAGTTAAGGCTGTAGTTATGATCATAGTGATTATACTGCACATACAGTCATGCAGTTAAGGCTGTAGTTACATCATAGTGATTATACTGCACATACAGTCATGCAGTTCAGGCTGTAGTTACGTCATAGTGATTATACTGCACATACAGTCATGCAGTTCAGGCTGTAGTTACGATCATAGTGATTATACTGCACATACAGTCATGCAGTTCAGGCTGTAGTTACGATCATAGTGATTATACTGCACATACGGTCATGCAGTTCAGGCTGTAGTTACGTCATAGTGATTATACTGCACATACAGTCATGCAGTTCAGGCTGTAGTTATGATCATAGTGATTATACTGCACATACAGTCATGCAGTTCAGGCTGTAGTTACATCATAGTGATTATACTGCACATACAGTCATGCAGTTCAGGCTGTAGTTACATCATAGTGATTATACTGCACATACAGTCATGCAGTTCAGGCTGTAATTACGATCATAGTGATTATACTGCACATACAGTCATGCAGTTCAGGCTGTAGTTACATCATAGTGATTATATTGCACATACGGTCATGCAGTTCAGGCTGTAGTTATGATCATAGTGATTATACTGCACATACAGTCATGCAGTTCAGGCTGTAGTTACGATCATAGTGATTATACTGCACATACGGTCATGCAGTTCAGGCTGTAGTTACGTCATAGTGATTATACTGCACATACAGTCATGCAGTTCAGGCTGTAGTTACGATCATAGTGATTATACTGCACATACAGTAATGCAGTTCAGGCTGTAGTTACGATCATAGTGATTATACTGCACATACAGTCATGCAGTTCAGGCTGTAGTAACGATCATAGTGATTATACTGCACATACAGTAATGCAGTTCAGGCTGTAGTTACGATCATAGTGATTATACTGCACATACAGTCATGCAGTTCAGGCTGTAGTTACGTCATAGTGATTATACTGCACATACAGTCATGCAGTTCAGGCTGTAGTTACGATCATAGTGATTATACTGCACATACAGTAATGCAGTTCAGGCTGTAGTTACGATCATAGTGATTATACTGCACATACGGTCATGCAGTTCAGGCTGTAGTTACGATCATAGTGATTATACTGCACATACAGTCATGCAGTTCAGGCTGTAGTTACGATCATAGTGATTATACTGCACATACAGTCATGCAGTTCAGGCTGTAGTTACGATCATAGTGATTATACTGCACATACAGTCATGCAGTTCAGGCTGTAGTTACATCATAGTGATTATACTGCACATACAGTCATGCAGTTCAGGCTGTAGTTATGATCATAGTGATTATACTGCACACACAGTCATGCAGTTCAGGCTGTAATTACGATCATAGTGATTATACTGCACATACAGTCATGCAGTTCAGGCTGTAGTTACGTCATAGTGATTATACTGCACATACAGTCATGCAGTTCAGGCTGTAGTTACGATCATAGTGATTATACTGCACATACAGTCATGCAGTTCAGGCTGTAGTTACGTCATAGTGATTATACTGCACATACAGTCATGCAGTTCAGGCTGTAGTTATGATCATAGTGATTATACTGCACATACGGTCATGCAGTTCAGGCTGTAGTTACGATCATAGTGATTATACTGCACATACAGTCATGCAGTTCAGGCTGTAGTTACGTCATAGTGATTATACTGCACATACAGTCATGCAGTTCAGGCTGTAGTTATGATCATAGTGATTATACTGCACATACGGTCATGCAGTTCAGGCTGTAGTTACATCATAGTGATTATACTGCACATACGGTCATGCAGTTCAGGCTGTAGTTACATCATAGTGATTATACTGCACATACAGTCATGCAGTTCAGGCTGTAGTTACGTCATAGTGATTATACTGCACATACAGTCATGCAGTTCAGGCTGTAGTTACGATCATAGTGATTATACTGCACATACGGTCATGCAGTTCAGGCTGTAGTTACGTCATAGTGATTATACTGCACATACAGTCATGCAGTTCAGGCTGTAATTACGATCATAGTGATTATACTGCACATACAGTCATGCAGTTCAGGCTGTAGTTACGTCATAGTGATTATACTGCACATACAGTCATGCAGTTCAGGCTGTAGTTACGTCATAGTGATTATACTGCACATACAGTCATGCAGTTAAGGCTGTAGTTACATCATAGTGATTATACTGCACATACGGTCATGCAGTTCAGGCTGTAGTTACGATCATAGTGATTATACTGCACATACAGTCATGCAGTTCAGGCTGTAGTTACGATCATAGTGATTATACTGCACATACAGTCATGCAGTTCAGGCTGTAGTTACATCATAGTGATTATACTGCACATACAGTCATGCAGTTCAGGCTGTAGTTACATCATAGTGATTATACTGCACATACAGTCATGCAGTTCAGGCTGTAGTTATGATCATAGTGATTATACTGCACATACAGTCATGCAGTTCAGGCTGTAGTTACATCATAGTGATTATACTGCACATACGGTCATGCAGTTCAGGCTGTAGTTACGATCATAGTGATTATACTGCACATACAGTCATGCAGTTCAGGCTGTAGTTACATCATAGTGATTATACTGCACATACAGTCATGCAGTTCAGGCTGTAGTTACGTCATAGTGATTATACTGCACATACGGTCATGCAGTTCAGGCTGTAGTTACGATCATAGTGATTATACTGCACATACAGTCATGCAGTTCAGGCTGTAGTTACATCATAGTGATTATACTGCACATACAGTCATGCAGTTCAGGCTGTAGTTACGATCATAGTGATTATACTGCACATACAGTCATGCAGTTCAGGCTGTAGTTACATCATAGTGATTATACTGCACATACAGTCATGCAGTTCAGGCTGTAGTTATGATCATAGTGATTATACTGCACATACAGTGATGCAGTTCAGGCTGTAGTTACATCATAGTGATTATATTGCACATACGGTCATGCAGTTCAGGCTGTAGTTACGTCATAGTGATTATACTGCACATACAGTCATGCAGTTCAGGCTGTAGTTACATCATAGTGATTATACTGCACATACAGTCATGCAGTTCAGGCTGTAGTTATGATCATAGTGATTATACTGCACATACAGTCATGCAGTTCAGGCTGTAGTTACATCATAGTGATTATACTGCACATACAGTCATGCAGTTCAGGCTGTAGTTACGTCATAGTGATTATACTGCACATACGGTCATGCAGTTCAGGCTGTAGTTACGATCATAGTGATTATACTGCACATACAGTCATGCAGTTCAGGCTGTAGTTACGATCATAGTGATTATACTGCACATACGGTCATGCAGTTCAGGCTGTAGTTACGATCATAGTGATTATACTGCACACACAGTCATGCAGTTCAGGCTGTAGTTACATCATAGTGATTATACTGCACATACAGTCATGCAGTTCAGGCTGTAGTTACATCATAGTGATTATACTGCACATACAGTCATGCAGTTCAGGCTGTAGTTATGATCATAGTGATTATACTGCACACACAGTCATGCAGTTCAGGCTGTAATTACGATCATAGTGATTATACTGCACATACGGTCATGCAGTTCAGGCTGTAGTTACGTCATAGTGATTATACTGCACATACAGTCATGCAGTTCAGGCTGTAGTTACGTCATAGTGATTATACTGCACATACAGTCATGCAGTTCAGGCTGTAGTTATGATCATAGTGATTATACTGCACATACAGTCATGCAGTTCAGGCTGTAGTTACGATCATAGTGATTATACTGCACATACAGTCATGCAGTTCAGGCTGTAGTTACGATCATAGTGATTATACTGCACATACGGTCATGCAGTTCAGGCTGTAGTTACGTCATAGTGATTATACTGCACATACAGTCATGCAGTTCAGGCTGTAGTTATGATCATAGTGATTATACTGCACATACAGTCATGCAGTTCAGGCTGTAGTTACATCATAGTGATTATACTGCACATACAGTCATGCAGTTCAGGCTGTAGTTACATCATAGTGATTATACTGCACATACAGTCATGCAGTTCAGGCTGTAATTACGATCATAGTGATTATACTGCACATACAGTCATGCAGTTCAGGCTGTAGTTACATCATAGTGATTATATTGCACATACGGTCATGCAGTTCAGGCTGTAGTTATGATCATAGTGATTATACTGCACATACAGTCATGCAGTTCAGGCTGTAGTTACGATCATAGTGATTATACTGCACATACGGTCATGCAGTTCAGGCTGTAGTTACGTCATAGTGATTATACTGCACATACAGTCATGCAGTTCAGGCTGTAGTTACGATCATAGTGATTATACTGCACATACAGTAATGCAGTTCAGGCTGTAGTTACGATCATAGTGATTATACTGCACATACAGTCATGCAGTTCAGGCTGTAGTAACGATCATAGTGATTATACTGCACATACAGTAATGCAGTTCAGGCTGTAGTTACGATCATAGTGATTATACTGCACATACAGTCATGCAGTTCAGGCTGTAGTTACGTCATAGTGATTATACTGCACATACAGTCATGCAGTTCAGGCTGTAGTTACGATCATAGTGATTATACTGCACATACAGTAATGCAGTTCAGGCTGTAGTTACGATCATAGTGATTATACTGCACATACGGTCATGCAGTTCAGGCTGTAGTTACGATCATAGTGATTATACTGCACATACAGTCATGCAGTTCAGGCTGTAGTTACGATCATAGTGATTATACTGCACATACAGTCATGCAGTTCAGGCTGTAGTTACGATCATAGTGATTATACTGCACATACAGTCATGCAGTTCAGGCTGTAGTTACATCATAGTGATTATACTGCACATACAGTCATGCAGTTCAGGCTGTAGTTATGATCATAGTGATTATACTGCACACACAGTCATGCAGTTCAGGCTGTAATTACGATCATAGTGATTATACTGCACATACAGTCATGCAGTTCAGGCTGTAGTTACGTCATAGTGATTATACTGCACATACAGTCATGCAGTTCAGGCTGTAGTTACGATCATAGTGATTATACTGCACATACAGTCATGCAGTTCAGGCTGTAGTTACGTCATAGTGATTATACTGCACATACAGTCATGCAGTTCAGGCTGTAGTTATGATCATAGTGATTATACTGCACATACGGTCATGCAGTTCAGGCTGTAGTTACGATCATAGTGATTATACTGCACATACAGTCATGCAGTTCAGGCTGTAGTTACGTCATAGTGATTATACTGCACATACAGTCATGCAGTTCAGGCTGTAGTTATGATCATAGTGATTATACTGCACATACGGTCATGCAGTTCAGGCTGTAGTTACATCATAGTGATTATACTGCACATACGGTCATGCAGTTCAGGCTGTAGTTACATCATAGTGATTATACTGCACATACAGTCATGCAGTTCAGGCTGTAGTTACGTCATAGTGATTATACTGCACATACAGTCATGCAGTTCAGGCTGTAGTTACGATCATAGTGATTATACTGCACATACGGTCATGCAGTTCAGGCTGTAGTTACGTCATAGTGATTATACTGCACATACGGTCATGCAGTTCAGGCTGTAATTACGATCATAGTGATTATACTGCACATACAGTCATGCAGTTCAGGCTGTAGTTACGTCATAGTGATTATACTGCACATACAGTCATGCAGTTCAGGCTGTAGTTACGTCATAGTGATTATACTGCACATACAGTCATGCAGTTAAGGCTGTAGTTACATCATAGTGATTATACTGCACATACAGTCATGCAGTTCAGGCTGTAGTTACGATCATAGTGATTATACTGCACATACAGTCATGCAGTTCAGGCTGTAGTTACATCATAGTGATTATACTGCACATACAGTCATGCAGTTCAGGCTGTAGTTACATCATAGTGATTATACTGCACATACAGTCATGCAGTTCAGGCTGTAGTTATGATCATAGTGATTATACTGCACATACAGTCATGCAGTTCAGGCTGTAGTTACATCATAGTGATTATACTGCACATACGGTCATGCAGTTCAGGCTGTAGTTACGATCATAGTGATTATACTGCACATACAGTCATGCAGTTCAGGCTGTAGTTACATCATAGTGATTATACTGCACATACAGTCATGCAGTTCAGGCTGTAGTTACGTCATAGTGATTATACTGCACATACGGTCATGCAGTTCAGGCTGTAGTTACGATCATAGTGATTATACTGCACATACAGTCATGCAGTTCAGGCTGTAGTTACATCATAGTGATTATACTGCACATACAGTCATGCAGTTCAGGCTGTAGTTACGATCATAGTGATTATACTGCACATACAGTCATGCAGTTCAGGCTGTAGTTACATCATAGTGATTATACTGCACATACAGTCATGCAGTTCAGGCTGTAGTTATGATCATAGTGATTATACTGCACATACAGTCATGCAGTTCAGGCTGTAGTTACATCATAGTGATTATATTGCACATACGGTCATGCAGTTCAGGCTGTAGTTACGTCATAGTGATTATACTGCACATACAGTCATGCAGTTCAGGCTGTAGTTACATCATAGTGATTATACTGCACATACAGTCATGCAGTTCAGGCTGTAGTTATGATCATAGTGATTATACTGCACATACAGTCATGCAGTTCAGGCTGTAGTTACATCATAGTGATTATACTGCACATACAGTCATGCAGTTCAGGCTGTAGTTACGTCATAGTGATTATACTGCACATACGGTCATGCAGTTCAGGCTGTAGTTACGATCATAGTGATTATACTGCACATACAGTCATGCAGTTCAGGCTGTAGTTACGATCATAGTGATTATACTGCACATACGGTCATGCAGTTCAGGCTGTAGTTACGATCATAGTGATTATACTGCACACACAGTCATGCAGTTCAGGCTGTAGTTACATCATAGTGATTATACTGCACATACAGTCATGCAGTTCAGGCTGTAGTTACATCATAGTGATTATACTGCACATACAGTCATGCAGTTCAGGCTGTAGTTATGATCATAGTGATTATACTGCACACACAGTCATGCAGTTCAGGCTGTAATTACGATCATAGTGATTATACTGCACATACGGTCATGCAGTTCAGGCTGTAGTTACGTCATAGTGATTATACTGCACATACAGTCATGCAGTTCAGGCTGTAGTTACGTCATAGTGATTATACTGCACATACAGTCATGCAGTTCAGGCTGTAGTTATGATCATAGTGATTATACTGCACATACAGTCATGCAGTTCAGGCTGTAGTTACGATCATAGTGATTATACTGCACATACAGTCATGCAGTTCAGGCTGTAGTTACGTCATAGTGATTATACTGCACATACGGTCATGCAGTTCAGGCTGTAGTTACATCATAGTGATTATACTGCACATACAGTCATGCAGTTCAGGCTGTAGTTATGATCATAGTGATTATACTGCACATACAGTCATGCAGTTCAGGCTGTAGTTACAATCATGGTGATTATACTGCACATACAGTCATGCAGTTCAGGCTGTAGTTACATCATAGTGATTATACTGCACATACAGTCATGCAGTTCAGGCTGTAGTTATGATCATAGTGATTATACTGCACATACAGTCATGCAGTTCAGGCTGTAGTTACGTCATAGTGATTATACTGCACATACAGTCATGCAGTTCAGGCTGTAGTTACATCATAGTGATTATACTGCACATACGGTCATGCAGTTCAGGCTGTAGTTACGTCATAGTGATTATACTGCACATACGGTCATGCAGTTCAGGCTGTAATTACGATCATAGTGATTATACTGCACATACAGTCATGCAGTTCAGGCTGTAGTTACGTCATAGTGATTATACTGCACATACAGTCATGCAGTTCAGGCTGTAGTTACGATCATAGTGATTATACTGCACATACAGTCATGCAGTTCAGGCTGTAGTTACGTCATAGTGATTATACTGCACATACGGTCATGCAGTTCAGGCTGTAGTTACGTCATAGTGATTATACTGCACATACAGTCATGCAGTTCAGGCTGTAGTTACATCATAGTGATTATACTGCACATACGGTCATGCAGTTCAGGCTGTAGTTACGATCATAGTGATTATACTGCACATACGGTCATGCAGTTCAGGCTGTAGTTACGATCATAGTGATTATACTGCACATACAGTCATGCAGTTCAGGCTGTAATTACGATCATAGTGATTATACTGCACATACAGTCATGCAGTTCAGGCTGTAGTTACGATCATAGTGATTATACTGCACATACAGTCATGCAGTTCAGGCTGTAGTTACGTCATAGTGATTATACTGCACATACAGTCATGCAGTTCAGGCTGTAGTTACGATCATAGTGATTATACTGCACATACAGTCATGCAGTTCAGGCTGTAGTTACGATCATAGTGATTATACTGCACATACAGTCATGCAGTTCAGGCTGTAGTTACGATCATAGTGATTATACTGCACATACAGTCATGCAGTTCAGGCTGTAGTTATGATCATAGTGATTATACTGCACATACAGTCATGCAGTTCAGGCTGTAGTTACGATCATAGTGATTATACTGCACATACAGTCATGCAGTTCAGGCTGTAGTTACGATCATAGTGATTATACTGCACATACAGTCATGCAGTTCAGGCTGTAGTTATGATCATAGTGATTATACTGCACATACAGTCATGCAGTTCAGGCTGTAGTTATGATCATAGTGATTATACTGCACATACAGTCATGCAGTTCAGGCTGTAGTTACGTCATAGTGATTATACTGCACACACAGTCATGCAGTTCAGGCTGTAGTTACGTCATAGTGATTATACTGCACATACAGTCATGCAGTTCAGGCTGTAATTACGATCATAGTGATTATACTGCACATACAGTCATGCAGTTCAGGCTGTAGTTACGATCATAGTGATTATACTGCACATACGGTCATGCAGTTCAGGCTGTAGTTATGATCATAGTGATTATACTGCACATACAGTCATGCAGTTCAGGCTGTAGTTATGATCATAGTGATTATACTGCACATACAGTCATGCAGTTCAGGCTGTAGTTACGATCATAGTGATTATACTGCACATACAGTCATGCAGTTCAGGCTGTAGTTACATCATAGTGATTATACTGCACATACAGTCATGCAGTTCAGGCTGTAGTTACGTCATAGTGATTATACTGCACATACAGTCATGCAGTTCAGGCTGTAGTTACATCATAGTGATTATACTGCACATACGGTCATGCAGTTCAGGCTGTAGTTACGATCATAGTGATTATACTGCACATACAGTCATGCAGTTCAGGCTGTAGTTACGTCATAGTGATTATACTGCACATACAGTCATGCAGTTCAGGCTGTAGTTACGATCATAGTGATTATACTGTACATACAGTCATGCAGTTCAGGCTGTAGTTACGATCATAGTGATTATACTGCACATACAGTCATGCAGTTCAGGCTGTAGTTACAATCATAGTGATTATACTGCACATACGGTCATGCAGTTCAGGCTGTAGTTACGTCATAGTGATTATACTGCACATACAGTCATGCAGTTCAGGCTGTAGTTACGTCATAGTGATTATACTGCACATACAGTCATGCAGTTCAGGCTGTAGTTACGTCATAGTGATTATACTGCACATACAGTCATGCAGTTCAGGCTGTAGTTACGATCATAGTGATTATACTGCACATACAGTCATGCAGTTCAGGCTGTAGTTACGATCATAGTGATTATACTGCACATACAGTCATGCAGTTCAGGCTGTAATTACGATCATAGTGATTATACTGCACATACAGTCATGCAGTTCAGGCTGTAGTTACGATCATAGTGATTATACTGCACATACAGTCATGCAGTTCAGGCTGTAGTTACGTCATAGTGATTATACTGCACATACAGTCATGCAGTTCAGGCTGTAGTTACGATCATAGTGATTATACTGCACATACAGTCATGCAGTTCAGGCTGTAGTTACATCATAGTGATTATACTGCACATACAGTCATGCAGTTCAGGCTGTAGTTACGATCATAGTGATTATACTGCACATACAGTCATGCAGTTCAGGCTGTAGTTATGATCATAGTGATTATACTGCACATACGGTCATGCAGTTCAGGCTGTAGTTACGATCATAGTGATTATACTGCACATACGGTCATGTAGTTCAGGCTGTAGTTACGTCATAGTGATTATACTGCACATACAGTCATGCAGTTCAGGCTGTAGTTACGATCATAGTGATTATACTGCACATACAGTCATGCAGTTAAGGCTGTAGTTATGATCATAGTGATTATACTGCACATACAGTCATGCAGTTAAGGCTGTAGTTACATCATAGTGATTATACTGCACATACAGTCATGCAGTTCAGGCTGTAGTTACGTCATAGTGATTATACTGCACATACGGTCATGCAGTTCAGGCTGTAGTTACGATCATAGTGATTATACTGCACATACGGTCATGCAGTTCAGGCTGTAGTTACGTCATAGTGATTATACTGCACATACAGTCATGCAGTTCAGGCTGTAGTTATGATCATAGTGATTATACTGCACATACAGTCATGCAGTTCAGGCTGTAGTTACATCATAGTGATTATACTGCACATACAGTCATGCAGTTCAGGCTGTAGTTACATCATAGTGATTATACTGCACATACAGTCATGCAGTTCAGGCTGTAATTACGATCATAGTGATTATACTGCACATACAGTCATGCAGTTCAGGCTGTAATTACGATCATAGTGATTATACTGCACATACAGTCATGCAGTTCAGGCTGTAGTTACATCATAGTGATTATATTGCACATACGGTCATGCAGTTCAGGCTGTAGTTATGATCATAGTGATTATACTGCACATACAGTCATGCAGTTCAGGCTGTAGTTACGATCATAGTGATTATACTGCACATACGGTCATGCAGTTCAGGCTGTAGTTACGATCATAGTGATTATACTGCACATACAGTCATGCAGTTCAGGCTGTAGTTACGATCATAGTGATTATACTGCACATACAGTCATGCAGTTCAGGCTGTAGTTACGTCATAGTGATTATACTGCACATACAGTCATGCAGTTCAGGCTGTAGTTACGATCATAGTGATTATACTGCACATACAGTAATGCAGTTCAGGCTGTAGTTACGATCATAGTGATTATACTGCACATACAGTCATGCAGTTCAGGCTGTAGTTACGATCATAGTGATTATACTGCACATACAGTCATGCAGTTCAGGCTGTAGTTACGTCATAGTGATTATACTGCACATACAGTCATGCAGTTCAGGCTGTAGTTACGATCATAGTGATTATACTGCACATACAGTAATGCAGTTCAGGCTGTAGTTACGATCATAGTGATTATACTGCACATACGGTCATGCAGTTCAGGCTGTAGTTACGTCATAGTGATTATACTGCACATACAGTCATGCAGTTCAGGCTGTAGTTACGATCATAGTGATTATACTGCACATACAGTAATGCAGTTCAGGCTGTAGTTACGATCATAGTGATTATACTGCACATACGGTCATGCAGTTCAGGCTGTAGTTACGATCATAGTGATTATACTGCACATACAGTCATGCAGTTCAGGCTGTAGTTACGATCATAGTGATTATACTGCACATACAGTCATGCAGTTCAGGCTGTAGTTACGATCATAGTGATTATACTGCACATACAGTCATGCAGTTCAGGCTGTAGTTACATCATAGTGATTATACTGCACATACAGTCATGCAGTTCAGGCTGTAGTTATGATCATAGTGATTATACTGCACATACAGTCATGCAGTTCAGGCTGTAGTTACGTCATAGTGATTATACTGCACATACAGTCATGCAGTTCAGGCTGTAATTACGATCATAGTGATTATACTGCACATACAGTCATGCAGTTCAGGCTGTAGTTACGTCATAGTGATTATACTGCACATACAGTCATGCAGTTCAGGCTGTAGTTACATCATAGTGATTATACTGCACATACAGTCATGCAGTTCAGGCTGTAGTTATGATCATAGTGATTATACTGCACATACAGTCATGCAGTTCAGGCTGTAGTTACGTCATAGTGATTATACTGCACATACAGTCATGCAGTTCAGGCTGTAGTTACGTCATAGTGATTATACTGCACATACAGTCATGCAGTTCAGGCTGTAGTTACGATCATAGTGATTATACTGCACATACAGTCATGCAGTTCAGGCTGTAGTTACGTCATAGTGATTATACTGCACATACAGTCATGCAGTTCAGGCTGTAGTTATGATCATAGTGATTATACTGCACATACGGTCATGCAGTTCAGGCTGTAGTTACGATCATAGTGATTATACTGCACATACAGTCATGCAGTTCAGGCTGTAGTTACGTCATAGTGATTATACTGCACATACAGTCATGCAGTTCAGGCTGTAGTTATGATCATAGTGATTATACTGCACATACGGTCATGCAGTTCAGGCTGTAGTTACATCATAGTGATTATACTGCACATACGGTCATGCAGTTCAGGCTGTAGTTACATCATAGTGATTATACTGCACATACAGTCATGCAGTTCAGGCTGTAGTTACGTCATAGTGATTATACTGCACATACAGTCATGCAGTTCAGGCTGTAGTTACGATCATAGTGATTATACTGCACATACAGTCATGCAGTTCAGGCTGTAGTTACAATCATGGTGATTATACTGCACATACGGTCATGCAGTTCAGGCTGTAGTTACGTCATAGTGATTATACTGCACATACAGTCATGCAGTTCAGGCTGTAATTACGATCATAGTGATTATACTGCACATACAGTCATGCAGTTCAGGCTGTAGTTACGTCATAGTGATTATACTGCACATACAGTCATGCAGTTCAGGCTGTAGTTACGTCATAGTGATTATACTGCACATACAGTCATGCAGTTAAGGCTGTAGTTACATCATAGTGATTATACTGCACATACAGTCATGCAGTTCAGGCTGTAGTTACGATCATAGTGATTATACTGCACATACAGTCATGCAGTTCAGGCTGTAGTTACGTCATAGTGATTATACTGCACATACAGTCATGCAGTTCAGGCTGTAGTTACGATCATAGTGATTATACTGCACATACAGTCATGCAGTTCAGGCTGTAGTTACGATCATAGTGATTATACTGCACATACAGTCATGCAGTTCAGGCTGTAGTTACATCATAGTGATTATATTGCACATACGGTCATGCAGTTCAGGCTGTAGTTACGTCATAGTGATTATACTGCACATACAGTCATGCAGTTCAGGCTGTAGTTACATCATAGTGATTATACTGCACATACAGTCATGCAGTTCAGGCTGTAGTTATGATCATAGTGATTATACTGCACATACAGTCATGCAGTTCAGGCTGTAGTTACATCATAGTGATTATACTGCACATACAGTCATGCAGTTCAGGCTGTAGTTACGTCATAGTGATTATACTGCACATACGGTCATGCAGTTCAGGCTGTAGTTACGATCATAGTGATTATACTGCACATACAGTCATGCAGTTCAGGCTGTAGTTACGATCATAGTGATTATACTGCACATACGGTCATGCAGTTCAGGCTGTAGTTACGATCATAGTGATTATACTGCACACACAGTCATGCAGTTCAGGCTGTAGTTACATCATAGTGATTATACTGCACATACAGTCATGCAGTTCAGGCTGTAGTTACATCATAGTGATTATACTGCACATACAGTCATGCAGTTCAGGCTGTAGTTATGATCATAGTGATTATACTGCACACACAGTCATGCAGTTCAGGCTGTAATTACGATCATAGTGATTATACTGCACATACAGTCATGCAGTTCAGGCTGTAGTTACGTCATAGTGATTATACTGCACATACAGTCATGCAGTTCAGGCTGTAGTTATGATCATAGTGATTATACTGCACATACAGTCATGCAGTTCAGGCTGTAGTTACGTCATAGTGATTATACTGCACATACGGTCATGCAGTTCAGGCTGTAGTTACATCATAGTGATTATACTGCACATACAGTCATGCAGTTCAGGCTGTAGTTATGATCATAGTGATTATACTGCACATACAGTCATGCAGTTCAGGCTGTAGTTACAATCATGGTGATTATACTGCACATACAGTCATGCAGTTCAGGCTGTAGTTACATCATAGTGATTATACTGCACATACAGTCATGCAGTTCAGGCTGTAGTTATGATCATAGTGATTATACTGCACATACAGTCATGCAGTTCAGGCTGTAGTTACGTCATAGTGATTATACTGCACATACAGTCATGCAGTTCAGGCTGTAGTTACATCATAGTGATTATACTGCACATACGGTCATGCAGTTCAGGCTGTAGTTACGTCATAGTGATTATACTGCACATACGGTCATGCAGTTCAGGCTGTAATTACGATCATAGTGATTATACTGCACATACAGTCATGCAGTTCAGGCTGTAGTTACGTCATAGTGATTATACTGCACATACAGTCATGCAGTTCAGGCTGTAGTTACGATCATAGTGATTATACTGCACATACAGTCATGCAGTTCAGGCTGTAGTTACGTCATAGTGATTATACTGCACATACGGTCATGCAGTTCAGGCTGTAGTTACGTCATAGTGATTATACTGCACATACAGTCATGCAGTTCAGGCTGTAGTTACATCATAGTGATTATACTGCACATACGGTCATGCAGTTCAGGCTGTAGTTACGATCATAGTGATTATACTGCACATACGGTCATGCAGTTCAGGCTGTAGTTACGATCATAGTGATTATACTGCACATACAGTCATGCAGTTCAGGCTGTAATTACGATCATAGTGATTATACTGCACATACAGTCATGCAGTTCAGGCTGTAGTTACGATCATAGTGATTATACTGCACATACAGTCATGCAGTTCAGGCTGTAGTTACGTCATAGTGATTATACTGCACATACAGTCATGCAGTTCAGGCTGTAGTTACGATCATAGTGATTATACTGCACATACAGTCATGCAGTTCAGGCTGTAGTTACGATCATAGTGATTATACTGCACATACAGTCATGCAGTTCAGGCTGTAGTTACGTCATAGTGATTATACTGCACATACAGTCATGCAGTTCAGGCTGTAGTTACGATCATAGTGATTATACTGCACATACAGTCATGCAGTTCAGGCTGTAGTTATGATCATAGTGATTATACTGCACATACAGTCATGCAGTTCAGGCTGTAGTTACGATCATAGTGATTATACTGCACATACAGTCATGCAGTTCAGGCTGTAGTTACGATCATAGTGATTATACTGCACATACAGTCATGCAGTTCAGGCTGTAGTTACGATCATAGTGATTATACTGCACATACAGTCATGCAGTTCAGGCTGTAGTTACGATCATAGTGATTATACTGCACATACAATCATGCAGTTCAGGCTGTAGTTACGATCATAGTGATTTTATCGCGACAGGAGGCTCCTAATATATGCATATCTTTCTCTTTACTAACTCTCAGCAGCGAAAGGGTTAATGCATTACAAAAGCAAAAAACTTGTATGTGCACCCAAACATGAATGAACATAGTGCACCAATCAGAGATAACCCTAGTGCATAAAACGTCTGTAACTTAGATAATCTTCCTTCTTTCTCGCTGCTCTCAGCAAGATAAGTATATATTATATATTGTATTTCATTATATTATTATTGCTCCTTGATTTACTTATTACCACATATTCATTTATATTTGATATTATACTCCCGGTTTATACATATATATATAGTACATATATAATTTCCATTACTTTCTCCCCCCGCTTCACGGACAACCCCCACCTTGACCCCTGAATTAGACCCTGTCCTTATTAAATATCTGTTAAAAACAGGGAAAAATCCCAAAAAGGGATTAGACCGCTCCCTTAAGAGTGTACAAGATAAGCTGTTAGATCTGCTTGGACCTCTAACAAAAATTTTAGAAATTTCCGAAGACTCTATGGTCTCGGGTCAACCTATGAATACCTCTGACATACGAGGATGGGCCCAACGGGCAATTTGTGTCTTTGGCAATGTTAATGCTGCCATGACCGCTGAAAGGCGAAGAACCATTTTAATGAAGTTAGATCCACAACTTACTAACTTAGCTTCAGCAGAATTTGAGCCCTCTACAGATGGTCTCCTGTTTGGAGACAGTTTTTTGAAGGAAATCAGTAAATTTGTAGGGATATTTACATCCCTTGATAAAGCTCAAAACTCGCTCCGGAAAGTTTTTCCTGGGAGAGTTTTTGGACGGGCTGGAAAAGGACGGAGCCGTTTTTCCAGCCGTTCTGCCTCATCCAGAGGTACATCCAGAGGCTCCTTTCAACAGGAGAGATCCCAATACCCTTCCACTTACCAGCCAACGCAGTTCTTCCCTACTAGAGCAAGACCATGGAGAGCTAGAGGAACCCGAGGTTTTCCCAAATCCGGATCCTCCACTGGTAAGTCCTCCTCCTCTTTTTTCTTCCCTTCTTCCTCTAGGAGGAAGACTCCAACATTTTTCCCAAGCTTGGGCATCCATAACATCAGATTTATGGATCCTCAACACGGTATCAGGTTACATGATAGAGTTCATTTCTCCTCCTCTTCAAACCTCTTTCCCTCTTCCGATTAATTTTTCTCTTCTAGACGAATCTTTGATAGATCAAGAGATACAAGATCTCTCTTCCAAGGGGGCCATTATTCAAGTTCCTCCACATGCTCCAGGTTTCATCAGCAATATCTTCCTGGTGAAGAAAAAAGATGGAGGTCACAGGCCTGTCATCAACCTTCGCCAACTGAACGATTTCCTAGTATACCGTCACTTCAAGATGGAAGGTATCCATCTTCTAAGAGATCTGCTTCTCCAGGACGATTGGCTCGTCAAAGTGGACCTGAAAGATGCCTATCTCACGGTCCCCATCCATTCTTCACATCAACCTTACCTTCAGTTTCTTTGGAAAAACCGGAAATGGCAGTTCACTTGCCTACCTTTTGGTCTTTCTTCAGCCCCTTGGTGTTTCACCAAACTTTTAAAACCAATTGTAGCACTCTTAAGGAGTCGTGGCGTTCGTCTAATCATTTACCTAGACGACATCCTTATTATGGCTCAGTCTCAAGATCTGATCCAATGTCATCTTCAATGGACATTATCTCTTCTAATCAGCTTAGGGTTCACCATCAATTCGAAAAAATCGATACTGACCCCTTCAAGGGAAGTCGAATTTTTAGGTTTTCTGATAAACACCCAATTGACTACTCTCAGTCTACCTCTGAGAAAACTTCAACTGATCCGGAAAGAGATACGTTCTATATTGAACAAACGGATGACCTCTTTGAGAACTATTGCTCGCATAGTGGGTCTTCTATCAGCCTCCATCCAGGCTATTTTTCCAGCCCCGCTACATTACAGGGCTCTTCAACGCCTCAAGATTCAACATCTCAGAGAGGGACTTTGTTATTCGGATTATGTTCCCCTTTCCTCAGAAGCCGTAGAGGAGCTATCATGGTGGCTCCATCATGTTCAGCTATGGAATGGGAAAACCATTTTCAGCTGCAAACCAGATCTGATCATAGAATCAGACGCCAGCCTCTTGGGCTGGGGTGCCCGTCATGGTCATCTTTCGACGGGAGGAAAGTGGTCAGAAGAAGAGAGTTCTCTTCACATCAATTGCCTGGAACTATTAGCAGGTTTCTTCGCCATCAAGAGCTTTGCAAAGTTCAGATCGCACTGCTGCATATTACTTCGTATGGACAATATATCAGCAGTACAATATATCAACAAACTGGGAGGAACAACCTCCAAAATTTTGTCAGATATAACCTCCAATATTTGGAATTATTGTTTCGACAACGATATAATCCTAAAAGCGGAATACTTACCTGGCCTTTCCAACAATGTGGCGGATTGGAACTCCCGTTTCCTAACCGATCACAGCGACTGGAGATTGGATCCAACCATTTTCTCTATAATCAATTCTCATTGGGGTCCACTATACATGGACCTATTTGCATCTCGCTTAAATCGCCAGCTCCCTCTATTTTTCAGTTGGCGCCCAGACCCGGAAGCTCTAGGGATAGACGCGTTTCTTCAAACTTGGCCATCAGAAACCCTTTACGCTTTCCCTCCTTTTGTGATGATTCCGAGAGTCCTATCACAAACTGTCCTTCAACAAGCAACTCTAGTTCTGATAACCCCGTGGTGGCCATCCCAAGTCTGGTTTCCGCAAATCCTGAGTCTTCTGATAGATTTTCCCATTCTTCTCCCAGACCTTCATCATCTGCTTCTAGACCCATCAGGGAATCCCCATCCTCTTATTCTTTCCGGAGGACTTCCTCTACTGGCGTGCCCCATTTCAGGTCAACAAACCTTGACCTCCAAATTTCAAGTTCTACTAGAGACATCTTGTCAGCAGCCTGGGCTCCAGGCACCAAGAAGGCTTACAGATCGGCCTGGGGACTTTGGGTTCGTTGGTGCTCTCAACGAAACCTGGATCCCTTTTCTGCCCCTATCTCACATATCCTAAATTATCTATCTGAGGCCTTCGATACGGGTAAAGCCTATAGAACTATCAATTTATACAGATCAGCCATCTCCTCGGAACACGAACTTATTGACTTAATTCCTGTCGGTAAACACCCTTTAGTGTGCAGACTTCTTAGAGGGATTCGATTTAAAAGACCTCCTCTTCCCAAATATCAATCTACTTGGGATGTATCTCTCATTCTCAACCTCTTTTCTTCCTGGGAAGATAACGATCTTCTTCCTCTAAAATTACTGTCCTACAAGTTAACAGTCCTTCTTTGTTTAATCTCTATTAAAAGAGTTTCGGACGTCAGAGCTCTTGATATTTCTCATAGAACTTTTACTCCTCAAGGTGTCCAATTCTCTATTTTCCGTAGAACTAAAACTAATTTACAATCTGTTTTTTATCCTTCCTTTTCACAACACCCTAAATTATGTGTCGTCAGATGTCTTAAATCTTACGAGTCTAAAACTTCATCTCTCAGATCTCATAATTCTACACAACTTCTCATCTCTTTTTGTAAACCCCATCTTCCCGTGTCCTCTACAACGCTAGCCAGGTGGGTCAAACATACTATGTCCTTGGCAGGTATTAATATCTCTTTATTTGGTGCCCACTCCTTAAGAAGTGCCATGTCCACTAAAACCATTCAATCAGGTGGCTCTCTGTCCGATGTCCTTAAAGCTGCTGATTGGTCCTCAGAATCAACTTTTAAATCCTTTTACTTTAGACCAGAATCTCATGTATCTATGTCTGTATTATAAAAACATTGTGTCTCAATATTAGCTTTAAACTTGCATATATTAGGAGCCTCCTGTCGCGATAAAATTGAAGATTTTCCTAGTTTTATGACGGAAAATATAGATTTTATTGAAGACAGGAGGCGAGTAATATCCCTCCCTTTCCCATGCCCTATGTTATACACCATTCTTTTATTCTTTCAGCTTATTGAGACTTCTTCATTGGAAGACCTCCTCCAGAGATCCTCCCAAGATTTTATTGTCTTCGGTCCTACAGTTTCCAGATCCAGTATCAGAAGCTATGCATCACTTTGATGGTTTCCAGTTGTTCCTGATTCTTCTATGTTACTTCTAAGATTTGAGACTCTTCAACATTATCCTCCAAGATGGCATCGAGAAAGAAGGAAGATTATCTAAGTTACAGACGTTTTATGCACTAGGGTTATCTCTGATTGGTGCACTATGTTCATTCATGTTTGGGTGCACATACAAGTTTTTTGCTTTTGTAATGCATTAACCCTTTCGCTGCTGAGAGTTAGTAAAGAGAAAGATATGCATATATTACTCGCCTCCTGTCTTCAATAAAATCTATATTTTCCGTCATAAAACTAGGAAAATCTTCAATTATACTGCACATACAGTCATGCAGTTCAGGCTGTAGTTACGATCATAGTGATTATACTGCACATACAGTCATGCAGTTCAGGCTGTAGTTACGTCATAGTGATTATACTGCACATACAGTCATGCAGTTCAGGCTGTAGTTACGATCATAGTGATTATACTGCACATACGGTCATGCAGTTCAGGCTGTAGTTACGTCATAGTGATTATACTGCACATACGGTCATGCAGTTCAGGCTGTAGTTACGATCATAGTGATTATACTGCACATACAGTCATGCAGTTCAGGCTGTAGTTATGATCATAGTGATTATACTGCACATACAGTCATGCAGTTCAGGCTGTAATTACGATCATAGTGATTATACTGCACATACAGTCATGCAGTTCAGGCTGTAGTTACGATCATAGTGATTATACTGCACATACAGTCATGCAGTTCAGGCTGTAGTTACGATCATAGTGATTATACTGCACATATAGTCATGCAGTTCAGGCTGTAGTTACATCATAGTGATTATATTGCACATACAGTCATGCAGTTCAGGCTGTAGTTACGATCATAGTGATTATACTGCACATACAGTCATGCAGTTCAGGCTGTAGTTATGATCATAGTGATTATACTGCACATACAGTCATGCAGTTCAGGCTGTAGTTACATCATAGTGATTATATTGCACATACGGTCATGCAGTTCAGGCTGTAGTTATGATCATAGTGATTATACTGCACATACAGTCATGCAGTTCAGGCTGTAGTTACGTCATAGTGATTATACTGCACATACAGTCATGCAGTTCAGGCTGTAATTACGATCATAGTGATTATACTGCACATACAGTCATGCAGTTCAGGCTGTAGTTACGATCATAGTGATTATACTGCACATACAGTCATGCAGTTCAGGCTGTAGTTACGATCATAGTGATTATACTGCACATACAGTCATGCAGTTCAGGCTGTAGTTACGATCATAGTGATTATACTGCACATACAGTCATGCAGTTCAGGCTGTAGTTACGATCATAGTGATTATACTGCACACACAGTCATGCAGTTCAGGCTGTAGTTACATCATAGTGATTATACTGCACATACAGTCATGCAGTTCAGGCTGTAGTTACATCATAGTGATTATACTGCACATACAGTCATGCAGTTCAGGCTGTAGTTATGATCATAGTGATTATACTGCACATACAGTCATGCAGTTCAGGCTGTAGTTACGATCATAGTGATTATACTGCACATACAGTCATGCAGTTCAGGCTGTAGTTACGATCATAGTGATTATACTGCACATACGGTCATGCAGTTCAGGCTGTAGTTATGATCATAGTGATTATACTGCACATACAGTCATGCAGTTCAGGCTGTAGTTACATCATAGTGATTATACTGCACATACAGTCATGCAGTTCAGGCTGTAGTTACGATCATAGTGATTATACTGCACATACGGTCATGCAGTTCAGGCTGTAGTTACGATCATAGTGATTATACTGCACATACAGTCATGCAGTTCAGGCTGTAGTTATGATCATAGTGATTATACTGCACATACAATCATGCAGTTCAGGCTGTAGTTACGATCATAGTGATTATACTGCACATAGAGTCATGCAGTTCAGGCTGTAGTTACGATCATAGTGATTATACTGCACATACAGTCATGCAGTTCAGGCTGTAGTTACGATCATAGTGATTATACTGCACATACAGTCATGCAGTTCAGGCTGTAGTTACGATCATAGTGATTATACTGCACACACAGTCATGCAGTTCAGGCTGTAGTTATGATCATAGTGATTATACTGCACATACAGTCATGCAGTTCAGGCTGTAGTTATGATCATAGTGATTATACTGCACATACAGTCATGCAGTTCAGGCTGTAGTTACGTCATAGTGATTATACTGCACACACAGTCATGCAGTTCAGGCTGTAGTTACATCATAGTGATTATACTGCACATACAGTCATGCAGTTCAGGCTGTAGTTACGTCATAGTGATTATACTGCACATACAGTCATGCAGTTCAGGCTGTAATTACGATCATAGTGATTATACTGCACATACAGTCATGCAGTTCAGGCTGTAGTTACGATCATAGTGATTATACTGCACATACGGTCATGCAGTTCAGGCTGTAGTTACATCATAGTGATTATACTGCACATACAGTCATGCAGTTCAGGCTGTAGTTACGTCATAGTGATTATACTGCACATACAGTCATGCAGTTCAGGCTGTAATTACGATCATAGTGATTATACTGCACATACAGTCATGCAGTTCAGGCTGTAGTTACGATCATAGTGATTATACTGCACATACAGTCATGCAGTTCAGGCTGTAGTTACGATCATAGTGATTATACTGCACATACAGTCATGCAGTTCAGGCTGTAGTTACGATCATAGTGATTATACTGCACATACAGTCATGCAGTTCAGGCTGTAGTTACGATCATAGTGATTATACTGCACACACAGTCATGCAGTTCAGGCTGTAGTTACATCATAGTGATTATACTGCACATACAGTCATGCAGTTCAGGCTGTAGTTACATCATAGTGATTATACTGCACATACAGTCATGCAGTTCAGGCTGTAGTTATGATCATAGTGATTATACTGCACATACAGTCATGCAGTTCAGGCTGTAGTTACGATCATAGTGATTATACTGCACATACAGTCATGCAGTTCAGGCTGTAGTTACGATCATAGTGATTATACTGCACATACGGTCATGCAGTTCAGGCTGTAGTTATGATCATAGTGATTATACTGCACATACAGTCATGCAGTTCAGGCTGTAGTTACATCATAGTGATTATACTGCACATACAGTCATGCAGTTCAGGCTGTAGTTACGATCATAGTGATTATACTGCACATACGGTCATGCAGTTCAGGCTGTAGTTACGATCATAGTGATTATACTGCACATACAGTCATGCAGTTCAGGCTGTAGTTATGATCATAGTGATTATACTGCACATACAATCATGCAGTTCAGGCTGTAGTTACGATCATAGTGATTATACTGCACATACAGTCATGCAGTTCAGGCTGTAGTTACGATCATAGTGATTATACTGCACATACAGTCATGCAGTTCAGGCTGTAGTTACGATCATAGTGATTATACTGCACATACAGTCATGCAGTTCAGGCTGTAGTTACGATCATAGTGATTATACTGCACACACAGTCATGCAGTTCAGGCTGTAGTTATGATCATAGTGATTATACTGCACATACAGTCATGCAGTTCAGGCTGTAGTTATGATCATAGTGATTATACTGCACATACAGTCATGCAGTTCAGGCTGTAGTTACGTCATAGTGATTATACTGCACACACAGTCATGCAGTTCAGGCTGTAGTTACATCATAGTGATTATACTGCACATACAGTCATGCAGTTCAGGCTGTAGTTACGTCATAGTGATTATACTGCACATACAGTCATGCAGTTCAGGCTGTAATTACGATCATAGTGATTATACTGCACATACAGTCATGCAGTTCAGGCTGTAGTTACGATCATAGTGATTATACTGCACATACGGTCATGCAGTTCAGGCTGTAGTTACATCATAGTGATTATACTGCACATACAGTCATGCAGTTCAGGCTGTAGTTACGTCATAGTGATTATACTGCACATACAGTCATGCAGTTCAGGCTGTAGTTACATCATAGTGATTATACTGCACATACGGTCATGCAGTTCAGGCTGTAGTTACGATCATAGTGATTATACTGCACATACAGTCATGCAGTTCAGGCTGTAGTTACGTCATAGTGATTATACTGCACATACAGTCATGCAGTTCAGGCTGTAGTTACGATCATAGTGATTATACTGCACATACAGTCATGCAGTTCAGGCTGTAGTTACGATCATAGTGATTATACTGCACATACAGTCATGCAGTTCAGGCTGTAGTTACAATCATAGTGATTATACTGCACATACAGTCATGCAGTTCAGGCTGTAGTTACGTCATAGTGATTATACTGCACATACAGTCATGCAGTTCAGGCTGTAGTTACGTCATAGTGATTATACTGCACATACAGTCATGCAGTTCAGGCTGTAGTTACGATCATAGTGATTATACTGCACATACAGTCATGCAGTTCAGGCTGTAGTTACGATCATAGTGATTATACTGCACATACAGTCATGCAGTTCAGGCTGTAATTACGATCATAGTGATTATACTGCACATACAGTCATGCAGTTCAGGCTGTAGTTACGATCATAGTGATTATACTGCACATACAGTCATGCAGTTCAGGCTGTAGTTACGATCATAGTGATTATACTGCACATACAGTCATGCAGTTCAGGCTGTAGTTACGTCATAGTGATTATACTGCACATACAGTCATGCAGTTCAGGCTGTAGTTACGATCATAGTGATTATACTGCACATACAGTCATGCAGTTCAGGCTGTAGTTACATCATAGTGATTATACTGCACATACAGTCATGCAGTTCAGGCTGTAGTTACGATCATAGTGATTATACTGCACATACAGTCATGCAGTTCAGGCTGTAGTTATGATCATAGTGATTATACTGCACATACGGTCATGCAGTTCAGGCTGTAGTTACGATCATAGTGATTATACTGCACATACGGTCATGTAGTTCAGGCTGTAGTTACGTCATTGTCACGATGCCGGCTGGCAGGTAGTGGATCCTCTGTGCCAGAGAGGGATTGGCGTGGACCGTGCTAGTGGATCGGTTCTAAGTCACTACTGGTTTTCACCAGAGCCCGCCGCAAAGCGGGATGGTCTTGCTGCGGCGGTAGTGACCAGGTCGTATCCACTAGCAACGGCTCAACCTCTCTGACTGCTGAAGATAGGCGCGGTACAAGGGAGTAGACAGAAGCAAGGTCGGACGTAGCAGAAGGTCGGGGCAGGCAGCAAGGATCGTAGTCGGGGGCAACGGCAGGAGGTCTGGAACACAGGCGAGGAACACACAAGGAAACGCTTTCACTGGCACAATGGCAACAAGATCCGGCGAGGGAGTGAAGGGGAAGTGAAGTATAAATAGGGAGTGCACAGGTGAACACACTAATTGGAACCACTGCGCCAATCAGCGGCGCAGTGGCCCTTTAAATCGCAGAGACCCGGCGCGCGCGCGCCCTAGGGAGCGGGGCCGCGCGCGCCGGGACAGGACAGACGGAGAGCGAGTCAGGTACGGGAGCCGGGGTGCGCATCGCGAGCGGGCGCTACCCGCATCGCGAATCGCATCCCGGCTGGAGACGGTATCGCAGCGCACCGGGTCAGTGGAGCTGCCCGGAGCGCTGCGGTAGCGAGAGAGAAGCGAGCGCTCCCGGGAGGAGCGGGGACCCGGACCGCTCGGCGTAACAGTACCCCCCCCCTTGGGTCTCCCCCTCTTCTTAGAGCCTGATCACCTGAGGAGCAGACTTTTGTCTAGGATGTTGTCCTCAGGTTCCCAGGATCTCTCTTCAGGGCCACAGCCCTCCCAATCCACCAAAAAGAACTTTTTTCCTCTGATCGTCTTGGAGGCCAGTATCTCTTTCACCGAGAAGACGTCAGAAGAACCGGAGACAGGAGTGGGAGAAACTAACTTGGGAGAGAAACGGTTGATGATGAGTGGTTTAAGAAGAGAGACATGAAAGGCATTAGGAATACGGAGAGAAGGAGGAAGAAGAAGTTTGTAAGAGACAGGATTAATTTGGCACAAGACTTTGAAAGGACCAAGATAGCGTGGACCCAGTTTGTAACTGGGGACACGAAAGCGGACATATTTAGCGGAGAGCCATACCTTGTCTCCGGGAGCAAAAATGGGGGGAGCTCTTCTTTTCTTATCGGCAAACTTTTTCATGCGAGATGAAGCCTGTAAAAGAGAATCTTGGGTCTCTTTCCATATGATGGAAAGATCACGAGTCACTTCATCTACAGCGGGCAAACCAGAGGGCAAGGGAGTAGGGAGGGGGGGAAGAGGGTGACGGCCGTACACCACGAAAAATGGGGATTTGGAGGAAGATTCAGAGACTCTAAAGTTATACGAGAATTTGGCCCATGGTAGAAGATCTGCCCAATCATCCTGGCGGGAGGAAACAAAATGTCGTAAATAATCACCAAAGACCTGGTTAATTCTTTCCACTTGTCCATTGGATTGAGGATGATATGCAGAAGAAAAGTTTAATTTAATTTTGAGTTGTTTACAGAGAGCCCTCCAGAATTTTGACACGAATTGGACGCCTCTATCCGAGACTATCTGTGTGGGCAACCCGTGAAGACGAAAAATGTGTACAAAAAATTGTTTAGCCAACTGAGGCGCTGAAGGAAGACCAGGAAGAGGGATGAAATGTGCCATCTTGGAGAATCGATCAACGACCACCCAAACAACAGTGTTGCCACGGGATGGGGGTAGGTCTGTAATAAAATCCATACCAATCAGAGACCAAGGCTGTTCGGGGACAGGCAGAGGATGAAGAAAACCAGCGGGCTTCTGGCGAGGAGTCTTATCCCGGGCACAGACAGTGCAGGCTCGCACAAAGTCCACGACATCCGTCTCCAGAGTCGGCCACCAATAGAAGCGAGAGATGAGTTGCACAGATTTCTTGATGCCTACATGACCTGCGAGATGGGAGGAGTGACCCCATTTGAGGATTCCGAGGCGTTGGCGTGGAGAGACGAAGGTCTTTCCTGGAGGAGTTTGCCTGATGGAGGCTGGAGAAGTGGAAATCAGGCAGTCAGGAGGAATGATGTGTTGCGGAGAGAGTTCAACTTCCGAGGCATCCGAGGAACGAGAGAGAGCATCGGCCCTAATGTTCTTATCGGCAGGCCGAAAGTGAATTTCAAAATTAAATCGGGCAAAGAACAGAGACCACCTGGCCTGGCGAGGATTCAGCTGTTGGGCAGACTGGAGATAGGAGAGGTTCTTGTGATCGGTATAAATAATAACTGGAAATCTTGATCCCTCCAGCAGATGCCTCCATTCCTCAAGTGCTAATTTAATGGCTAGAAGCTCTCGATCCCCGATGGAGTAGTTTCTCTCCGCCGGAGAGAAGGTCCTAGAAAAAAACCCACAAGTAACAGCATGCCCGGAAGAATTTTTTTAAATTTTCCTGGATGTACTCCAACATAGCAAGAGTCTCTGGAGCGGACAGAGGATAGATTCTGCCCCGGGGTGGAGTAGTGCCCGGGAGGAGGTCAATAGGACAATCATAAGGCCTGTGAGGAGGTAGAGTCTCAGCTTGTTTTTTGCAAAAAACATCCGCAAAGTCCATATAGGCCTTAGGGAGACCGGTTACAGGGGGAACCACAGAGTCACGGCAAGGGGTACTGGGAACCGGCTTTAGGCAGTCCTTGAAACAAGAGGGCCCCCAACTCTTGATCTCCCCAGTGGACCAATCCAGGGTTGGGGAATGGAGTTGAAGCCAGGGTAGTCCAAGGAGGATTTCGGAAGTGCAATTGGGGAGGACCAAAAATTCAATCTTCTCGTGATGAGGTCCGATGCACATTAGAAGGGGCTCCGTGCGGAAACGAATGGTACAGTCCAATCTTTCATTGTTTACACAATTGATGTAGAGGGGTCTGACGAGACTGGTCACTGGGATGTTGAACTTGTTGACGAGAGAGGCCAAAATAAAATTTCCTGCAGATCCGGAATCCAAGAAGGCCATAGTAGAGAAGGATAAGGCAGAGGCAGATATCCGCACAGGCACAGTAAGACGTGGAGAAGCAGAGTAGACATCAAGGACTGTCTCACCTTTGTGCGGAGTCAGCGTACGTCTTTCCAGGCGGGGAGGACGGATAGGACAATCCTTCAGGAAGTGTTCGTTACTGGCACAGTACAGGCAGAGATTCTCCATGCGGCGTCGTGTCCTCTCTTGAGGTGTTAGGCGAGACCGGTCGACCTGCATAGCCTCCACGGCGGGAGGCACAGGAACGGATTGCAGGGGACCAGAGGAGAGAGGAGCCGGGGAGAAAAAACGCCTTGTGCGAACAAAGTCCATATCCTGGCGGAGCTCCTGACGCCTTTCAGAAAAACGCATGTCAATGCGAGTGGCAAGATGGATGAGTTCATGTAGGTTAGCAGGGATTTCTCGTGCGGCCAGAACATCTTTAATGTTGCTGGATAGGCCTTTTTTAAAGGTCGCGCAGAGGGCCTCATTATTCCAGGATAATTCTGAAGCAAGAGTACGGAATTGTACGGCGTACTCGCCAACGGAAGAATTACCCTGGACCAGGTTCAACAGGGCAGTCTCAGGAGAAGAGGCTCGGGCAGGTTCCTCAAAGACACTTCGAATTTCCGAGAAGAAGGAGTGTATAGAGGCAGTGACGGGGTCATTGCGGTCCCAGAGCGGTGTGGCCCATGACAGAGCTTTTCCAGACAGAAGGCTGACTACGAAAGCCACCTTAGACCTTTCAGTAGGAAACTGGTCCGACATCATCTCCAAGTGCAGGGAACATTGGGAAAGAAAGCCACGGCAGAATTTAGAGTCCCCATCAAATTTATCCGGCAAGGATAGTCGTAGAGCAGAAGCGGCCACTCGCTGCGGAGGAGGTGCAGGAGCTGGCGGAGGAGATGATTGCTGAAGCTGTGGTAGTAGCTGCTGTAGCATCACGGTCAGTTGAGACAGCTGTTGGCCTTGTTGCGCTATCTGTTGTGACTGCTGGGCAACCACCGTGGTGAGGTCGGCGACAACTGGCAGAGGAACTTCAGCGGGATCCATGGCCGGATCTACTGTCACGATGCCGGCTGGCAGGTAGTGGATCCTCTGTGCCAGAGAGGGATTGGCGTGGACCGTGCTAGTGGATCGGTTCTAAGTCACTACTGGTTTTCACCAGAGCCCGCCGCAAAGCGGGATGGTCTTGCTGCGGCGGTAGTGACCAGGTCGTATCCACTAGCAACGGCTCAACCTCTCTGACTGCTGAAGATAGGCGCGGTACAAGGGAGTAGACAGAAGCAAGGTCGGACGTAGCAGAAGGTCGGGGCAGGCAGCAAGGATCGTAGTCGGGGGCAACGGCAGGAGGTCTGGAACACAGGCTAGGAACACACAAGGAAACGCTTTCACTGGCACAATGGCAACAAGATCCGGCGAGGGAGTGAAGGGGAAGTGAAGTATAAATAGGGAGTGCACAGGTGAACACACTAATTGGAACCACTGCGCCAATCAGCGGCGCAGTGGCCCTTTAAATCGCAGAGACCCGGCGCGCGCGCGCCCTAGGGAGCGGGGCCGCGCGCGCCGGGACAGGACAGACGGAGAGCGAGTCAGGTACGGGAGCCGGGGTGCGCATCGCGAGCGGGCGCTACCCGCATCGCGAATCGCATCCCGGCTGGAGACGGTATCGCAGCGCACCGGGTCAGTGGAGCTGCCCGGAGCGCTGCGGTAGCGAGAGAGAAGCGAGCGCTCCGGGGAGGAGCGGGGACCCGGAGCGCTCGGCGTAACAGTCATAGTGATTATACTGCACATACAGTCATGCAGTTCAGGCTGTAGTTATGATCATAGTGATTATACTGCACATACAGTCATGCAGTTCAGGCTGTAGTTACGTCATAGTGATTATACTGCACTAGTGTTGCTCACGAATATTCGCAATTCGAATATTATTCGCGAATATCGCATATTCGCGAATTCGCGAATTTCGCGAATATAGCGCTATATATTCATAATTACGAATATTCGTTTTTTTTTTTTGTTTTTTTTTTTCACAGTACACATCACAGTGATCACCCCTTTCTGCTTCCAGCTTGTGTGGTGTAAAGAAGGCTGTAATACTACTGTGTGAGACTGTCGTGCGAAAATTCGCATATACGAAAATTAGCATATGATAATTTTCGCATATGCGAAGTTTCGTGTATGTTAATTTTGTATATGTTAATATTCACATATGTTAATTTTCGCATACGCGAAAATAAAACGAGAATATAACGAATATGCGAATATTCGCGAATATATGACGAATATTCGTCCATATATTCGCGAATATTCGCGAATTCGAATAGGGTCTATGCCGCTCAACACTATACTGCACATACAGTCATGCAGTTCAGGCTGTAGTTACGATCATAGTGATTATACTGCACATACAGTCATGCAGTTCAGGCTGTAATTACGATCATAGTGATTATACTGCACATACAGTCATGCAGTTCAGGCTGTAGTTACGTCATAGTGATTATACTGCACATACAGTCATGCAGTTCAGGCTGTAGTTACGATCATAGTGATTATACTGCACATACAGTCATGCAGTTCAGGCTGTAGTGATGATCATAGTGATTATACTGCACATACAGTCATGCAGTTCAGGCTGTAGTTACGATCATAGTGATTATACTGCACATACAGTCATGCAGTTCAGGCTGTAGTTACGATCATAGTGATTATACTGCACATACGGTCATGCAGTTCAGGCTGTAGTTATGATCATAGTGATTATACTGCACATACGGTCATGCAGTTCAGGCTGTAGTTACGATCATAGTGATTATACTGCACATACGGTCATGCAGTTCAGGCTGTAGTTACATCATAGTGATTATACTGCACATACAGTCATGCAGTTCAGGCTGTAATTACGATCATAGTGATTATACTGCACATACAGTCATGCAGTTCAGGCTGTAGTTATGATCATAGTGATTATACTGCACATACAGTCATGCAGTTCAGGCTGTAGTTACGATCATAGTGATTATACTGCACATACGGTCATGCAGTTCAGGCTGTAGTTACGATCATAGTGATTATACTGCACATACGGTCATGCAGTTCAGGCTGTAGTTACGTCATAGTGATTATACTGCACATACAGTCATGCAGTTCAGGCTGTAGTTACGATCATAGTGATTATACTGCACATACAGTCATGCAGTTCAGGCTGTAGTTACGTCATAGTGATTATACTGCACATACAGTCATGCAGTTCAGGCTGTAGTTACGTCATAGTGATTATACTGCACATACGGTCATGCAGTTCAGGCTGTAGTTACGATCATAGTGATTATACTGCACATACAGTCATGCAGTTCAGGCTGTAGTTATGATCATAGTGATTATACTGCACATACAGTCATGCAGTTCAGGCTGTAATTACGATCATAGTGATTATACTGCACATACAGTCATGCAGTTCAGGCTGTAGTTACGATCATAGTGATTATACTGCACATACAGTCATGCAGTTCAGGCTGTAATTACGATCATAGTGATTATACTGCACATACGGTCATGCAGTTCAGGCTGTAATTACGATCATAGTGATTATACTGCACATACGGTCATGCAGTTCAGGCTGTAGTTACGTCATAGAGATTATACTGCACATACAGTCATGCAGTTCAGGCTGTAGTTACGATCATAGTGATTATACTGCACATACAGTCATGCAGTTCAGGCTGTAGTTACGATCATAGTGATTATACTGCACATACAGTCATGCAGTTCAGGCTGTAGTTACGTCATAGTGATTATACTGCACATACAGTCATGCAGTTCAGGCTGTAGTTACGATCATAGTGATTATACTGCACATACAGTCATGCAGTTCCGCCTGTAGTTACGATCATAGTGATTATACTGCACATACGGTCATGCAGTTCAGGCTGTAGTTACGATCATAGTGATTATACTGCACATACAGTCATGCAGTTCAGGCTGTAGTTACGATCATAGTGATTATACTGCACATACAGTCATGCAGTTCAGGCTGTAGTTACATCATAGTGATTATACTGCACATACAGTCATGCAGTTCAGGCTGTAGTTACGATCATAGTGATTATACTGCACATACAGTCATGCAGTTCAGGCTGTAGTTACATCATAGTGATTATACTGCACATACAGTCACGCAGTTCAGGCTGTAGTTATGATCATAGTGATTATACTGCACATACAGTCATGCAGTTCAGGCTGTAATTACGATCATAGTGATTATACTGCACATACGGTCATGCAGTTCAGGCTGTAGTTACGTCATAGTGATTATACTGCACATACAGTCATGCAGTTCAGGCTGTAGTTACGTCATAGTGATTATACTGCACATACAGTCATGCAGTTCAGGCTGTAGTTATGATCATAGTGATTATACTGCACATACAGTCATGCAGTTCAGGCTGTAGTTACGATCATAGTGATTATACTGCACATACAGTCATGCAGTTCAGGCTGTAGTTACGATCATAGTGATTATACTGCACATACAGTCATGCAGTTCAGGCTGTAGTTACGATCATAGTGATTATACTGCACATACAGTCATGCAGTTCAGGCTGTAGTTATGATCATAGTGATTATACTGCACATACAGTCATGCAGTTCAGGCTGTAGTTACGTCATAGTGATTATACTGCACATACAGTCATGCAGTTCAGGCTGTAGTTACGATCATAGTGATTATACTGCACATACAGTCATGCAGTTCAGGCTGTAGTTACGATCATAGTGATTATACTGCACATACAGTCATGCAGTTCAGGCTGTAGTTACGTCATAGTGATTATACTGCACATACAGTCATGCAGTTCAGGCTGTAGTTACAATCATGGTGATTATACTGCACATACAGTCATGCAGTTCAGGCTGTAGTTACGATCATAGTGATTATACTGCACATACAGTCATGCAGTTCAGGCTGTAGTTACGATCATAGTGATTATACTGCACATACAGTCATGCAGTTCAGGCTGTAGTTACGATCATAGTGATTATACTGCACATACGGTCATGCAGTTCAGGCTGTAGTTACGATCATAGTGATTATACTGCACATACGGTCATGCAGTTCAGGCTGTAGTTACGTCATAGTGATTATACTGCACATACAGTCATGCAGTTCAGGCTGTAGTTACGATCATAGTGATTATACTGCACATACGGTCATGCAGTTCAGGCTGTAGTTACATCATAGTGATTATACTGCACATACAGTCATGCAGTTCAGGCTGTAGTTACGTCATAGTGATTATACTGCACATACAGTCATGCAGTTCAGGCTGTAATTACGATCATAGTGATTATACTGCACATACAGTCATGCAGTTCAGGCTGTAATTACGATCATAGTGATTATACTGCACATACAGTCATGCAGTTCAGGCTGTAGTTACGTCATAGTGATTATACTGCACATACAGTCATGCAGTTCAGGCTGTAATTACGATCATAGTGATTATACTGCACATACAGTCATGCAGTTCAGGCTGTAGTTACGTCATAGTGATTATACTGCACATACAGTCATGCAGTTCAGGCTGTAGTTACGATCATAGTGATTATACTGCACATACAGTCATGCAGTTCAGGCTGTAATTACGATCATAGTGATTATACTGCACATACAGTCATGCAGTTCAGGCTGTAGTTACGTCATAGTGATTATACTGCACATACAGTCATGCAGTTCAGGCTGTAATTACGATCATAGTGATTATACTGCACATACAGTCATGCAGTTCAGGCTGTAGTTACGATCATAGTGATTATACTGCACATACAGTCATGCAGTTCAGGCTGTAGTTACGATCATAGTGATTATACTGCACATACAGTCATGCAGTTCAGGCTGTAGTTACGATCATAGTGATTATACTGCACATACAGCCATGCAGTTCAGGCTGTAGTTACGATCATAGTGATTATACTGCACATACAGTCATGCAGTTCAGGCTGTAGTTACGATCATAGTGATTATACTGCACATACAGTCATGCAGTTCAGGCTGTAGTTACATCATAGTGATTATACTGCACATACAGTCATGCAGTTCAGGCTGTAGTTACATCATAGTGATTATACTGCACATACGGTCATGCAGTTCAGGCTGTAGTTACATCATAGTGATTATACTGCACATACAGTCATGCAGTTCAGGCTGTAGTTACGATCATAGTGATTATACTGCACATACAGTCATGCAGTTCAGGCTGTAGTTACGATCATAGTGATTATACTGCACATACGGTTATGCAGTTCAGGCTGTAGTTACGATCATAGTGATTATACTGCACATACGGTCATGCAGTTCAGGCTGTAGTTACGATCATAGTGATTATACTGCACATACGGTCATGCAGTTCAGGCTGTAGTTACATCATAGTGATTATACTGCACATACGGTTATGCAGTTCAGGCTGTAGTTACGATCATAGTGATTATACTGCACATACAGTCATGCAGTTCAGGCTGTAGTTACGATCATAGTGATTATACTGCACATACGGTTATGCAGTTCAGGCTGTAGTTACGATCATAGTGATTATACTGCACATACGGTCATGCAGTTCAGGCTGTAGTTACGTCATAGTGATTATACTGCACATACAGTCATGCAGTTCAGGCTGTAGTTACGATCATAGTGATTATACTGCACATACGGTCATGCAGTTCAGGCTGTAGTTACATCATAGTGATTATACTGCACATACAGTCATGCAGTTCAGGCTGTAGTTACGTCATAGTGATTATACTGCACATACAGTCATGCAGTTCAGGCTGTAATTACGATCATAGTGATTATACTGCACATACAGTCATGCAGTTCAGGCTGTAATTACGATCATAGTGATTATACTGCACATACAGTCATGCAGTTCAGGCTGTAGTTACGTCATAGTGATTATACTGCACATACAGTCATGCAGTTCAGGCTGTAATTACGATCATAGTGATTATACTGCACATACAGTCATGCAGTTCAGGCTGTAGTTACGTCATAGTGATTATACTGCACATACAGTCATGCAGTTCAGGCTGTAGTTACGATCATAGTGATTATACTGCACATACAGTCATGCAGTTCAGGCTGTAATTACGATCATAGTGATTATACTGCACATACAGTCATGCAGTTCAGGCTGTAGTTACGTCATAGTGATTATACTGCACATACAGTCATGCAGTTCAGGCTGTAATTACGATCATAGTGATTATACTGCACATACAGTCATGCAGTTCAGGCTGTAGTTACGATCATAGTGATTATACTGCACATACAGTCATGCAGTTCAGGCTGTAGTTACGATCATAGTGATTATACTGCACATACAGTCATGCAGTTCAGGCTGTAGTTACGATCATAGTGATTATACTGCACATACAGCCATGCAGTTCAGGCTGTAGTTACGATCATAGTGATTATACTGCACATACAGTCATGCAGTTCAGGCTGTAGTTACGATCATAGTGATTATACTGCACATACGGTCATGCAGTTCAGGCTGTAGTTACATCATAGTGATTATACTGCACATACAGTCATGCAGTTCAGGCTGTAGTTACGATCATAGTGATTATACTGCACATACAGTCATGCAGTTCAGGCTGTAGTTACGATCATAGTGATTATACTGCACATACGGTTATGCAGTTCAGGCTGTAGTTACGATCATAGTGATTATACTGCACATACGGTCATGCAGTTCAGGCTGTAGTTACGATCATAGTGATTATACTGCACATACGGTTATGCATACCGCACTCACGCTCATTTACACTGCATGCAATCTCGTAGCTTTTTTCATTGCATTAAACCAGTGATGCTTCACCTAGGTAAATTCATATTGCACTTAAGCTCATAGCAGTTATACGTCAGTGATATTACTCACTTAGCGTACATGGCACGTACAACCATAGTATTCACACTGCACACTCGCTCTTAGCTCTTATGCTGCATGTACACCCGTAGAATTCATACGGCATACATGCTCATATGATTCATTCCCACGCACACTCATATTTATTCCGCATGCAGACTCAGTAGTTAAATCTGCAGGCATGCTTATAGCATGCATACTGCGCACAAACATAGCATTAGACTGCTGGCATGCTCATGGCATTATATTGATCCCGCTCTCACGGCGGTCATGCTGCGTGCATGCCCACGGCGGTCATGCTGCGTGCATGCCCACGGCGGTCATGCTGCGTGCATGCCCACGGCATCGACGCAGCATGATTGTTACGCTGAGCGCTCCGGGTCCCCGCTCCTCCCCAGAGCGCTCCCAGCATTTACCTTGTCGCAGCGCCCCGGTCAGACCCGCTGACCGGGAGCGCTGCATTAACGACACCGGCGGGGATGCGGCCCGCTCGCGGTTCGCATCCCAGTCTCCTTACCCGTCCTGTCCTCCGTCGGTTCAGTCCCGGCGCGCGCAGCCCTGCTCCCTAGGGCGCGCGCGCGCCAGCTCTCTGCTATTTAAAGGGCCAGTGCGCCTCTGATTGGCGCCTGGCCCAATTAGTGAATACACCTGTGTCCCTGTCTATATTACCTCACTTCCCCTTCCCAGCATCGCCGGATCTTGTTGCCCTTGTGCCAGTGAAAGCGTTTCCTTGTATGTCCCAAGCCAGTGTTCCAGACCCTCTGCCGTTGCCCCTGACTACGATCCTTGCTGCCTGCCCTAACCTTCTGCTACGTCCGACCTTGCTCTTGCCTAATCCCTTGTACCGCGCCTGTCTCAGCAGTCAGTTGGGGTTGAGTCGCTATCGGGTGGAACGACCTGGGGGTTACCTGCCGCTACAAGTCCATCCCGCTTTGTGGCGGGCTCTGGTGAAAACCAGTAACCCCTTAGACTCCGTTCCCCTGGTACGGCCCACGTCATCACCCCACTGACACAGAGGATCCACCACCAGTATCCTCACACTATCCGGATCCTGACAGTAGATCCGGCCATGGATCCCGCTGAGGTCCCGCTGCCTAGTGTCGCTGACCTTACCACGGTGGTTGCCCAGCAATCTCAACAGATAGCGCAACAAGGACATCAGCTGTCCCAACTGACAGTCATGCTGCAACAACTTTTGCCACAGCTTCAGCAACCATCTCCTCCACCAGCTCCTGCACCTACTCCGCAGCGAGTGGCCGCTTCCAGCCTCCGCTTGTCCCTGTCGGACAAATTTGATGGGGACTCTAAACAATGCCGTGGTTTCCTGTCTCAATGTTCCCTACACTTGGAGATGATGTCGGACCAATTTCCAACAGAACGGTCTAAGGTGGCTTTCGTAGTTAGTCTCCTGTCTGGGAAGGCCTTGTCATGGGCCACACCGCTCTGGGACCGCAATGATCCTGTCACTGCCACTGTCCAGTCCTTCTTCGCTGAGGTTCGTAGTGTCTTCGAGGAACCAGCCCGAGCATCTTCTGCCGAGACTGCTTTGCTGAACCTAGTTCAAGGAAATTCTTCTGTAGGCGAATACGCCATCCAATTTCGTACTCTCGCCTCTGAATTATTCTGGAACAATGAGGCCCTCTGCGCGACCTTCAAGAAAGGCTTATCCAGCAACATCAAGGATGTACTGGCCGTACGAGAAATTCCTGCCAACCTGCATGAACTTATCCATTTGGCCACCCGCATTGACATGCGTTTTTCCAAAAGACGCCAGGAGCTCCGTCAGGATATGGACTTTGTTCGCACCAGGCGATTTCTCTCCCCGGCTCCTCTCTTCTCAAGTCTACTGCAATCTGTTCCTGTGCCTTCTGCCGTGGAGGCTATGCAAGTAGACCGGTCCCGCCTGACCCTACAAGAGAGGACTCGCCGCCGCAATGAGAATCTATGCCTGTACTGTGCCAGTACCGAACACTTCCTGAAGGATTGTCCTATCCGTCCTCCGCGTCAGGAAAGACGCACTCCGATTCCGCACAAAAGTGAGACAGCTCTAGGTGTGAACTCTGCTTCTCCATGTCTTACTGTGCCTGTGCGGATTTCTTCTTCTGCTAACTCCTCCTTCTCAGCTGTGGCCTTCTTGGATTCAGGCCCTGCAGGAAATTTTATTTTGGCCTCTTTCGTTAATAGGTTCAACATCCCAGTGACCAGTCTCGTCAGACCACTCTACATCTCTTCAGTTAATGGAGAAAAATTGGACTGCACTGTGCGTTACCGCACAGAACCCCTGTTAATGTGCATTGGATCTCATCACGAAAAGATTGAATTTCTGGTCCTACCCAGCTGCACTTCTGAAATTCTCCTCGGCTTGCCTTGGCTCCAACGTCATTCTCCTACCCTTGACTGGACCACTGGGGAGATCAAGAGCTGGGGTTCTTCTTGCCACAAAAAATGCCTCACGTTTGCTCCCGGCTCCGTCAGTCAAACTCCTGTGGCTCCTCCTATACCAGGTCTTCCCAAGGCCTACCAGGACTATGCCGATGTTTTTGTAAAAAAAACAAGCAGAAACTTTGCCACCTCATAGGCCTTATGACTGCCCTATTGACCTCCTTCCTGGTACTACTCCACCCCGGGGCAGGATCTATCCTCTGTCCGCTCCTGAGACTCAAGCCATGTCTGACTACATCCAGGAAAATTTAAAGAGGGGATTCATTCGCAAGTCCTCATCCCCTGCCGGAGCGGGGTTCTTCTTTGTTTCAAAAAAAGACAGTACCTTACGGCCGTGTATTGACTACCGCGGTTTAAATAAAATCACTATAAAAAAAACGCTATCCCCTGCCTCTTATCTCGGAACTCTTTGACCGCCTTCGTGGCGCTAACATCTTCACTAAATTGGACTTAAGAGGCGCATATAATCTCATTCGCATCAGGGAAGGGGATGAGTGGAAAACCGCATTTAATACCAGAGACGGACATTTTGAATATCTCGTTATGCCCTTTGGGCTCTGCAACGCCCCTGCTGTCTTCCAGGACTTCGTTAATGAAATATTTTGGGATTTGTTATATACCTGTGTTGTGGTTTACCTGGACGACATCTTGATTTTTTCCTCTAGTCTTGAGGAACACCGTCGTCATGTCCGCCTAGTGCTCCAGAGACTCCGTGAAAATCAACTATATGCCAAGATGGAGAAATGTCTCTTTGAATGCCAATCTTTTCCTTTCCTAGGTTACCTAGTCTCTGGTCAGGGACTTCAAATGGACCCAGACAAACTGTCAGCAGTTTTAGATTGGCCACGCCCCTCCGGACTCCGAGCTATCCAACGCTGTAAATCCTGTTCAATGTATGCAATCCTTGACCAGCAGTGTGAGGTGCATATTGTTGTGCGAGATGTGTGCTAGTTGTCCGTTTGGAAGCCCAGATCCTGCATCTAGAGGGGCGACTGGCAACAATGAGAAGCATTAACAACATGGAGAGGAGTCTCGTGCTCACTGAGCAGGCACTCTCGGGAATAGAGGTGGGGGAGGATAGTGGGACGGAGTTGCAGGACAGTCAGGCAGTTAGCTGGGTTACAGTTAGAAAGAGGGGTAGGGGAAAAAGTGTCAGGGAGGCTAGTCCTGAACTGGCACACCCCAACAAGTTTACCCGCTTGGCAGATGAGGGGGATGCCATTACAGAGCTAGCAGAACTGCAGCAGGATACCGCCTCTGACCGCCAGGGGGGTGTCTGCTCCAGTAAGGAGGGAGGGAGGAATACAGGGCAGGCCAGACAGGTACTAGTGGTGGGGGACTCAATTATTAGGGGGACAGACAGGGCGATCTGTCACAAAGACCGGGATCGCCGAACAGTGTGTTGTCTGCCTGGCGCACGAGTTCGGCACATCGTGGATTGGGTTGACAGGTTGCTGGGCGGGGCTGGAGAGGACCCAGCAGTCATGGTACATATTGGCACCAATGACAAAGTAAGAGGTAGGTGGAGTGTCCTTAAAAATTATTTCAGGGACTTAGGCCGCAAGCTTAAGGCAAGGACCTCCAAGGTAGTATTTTCTGAAATATTCCCAGAACCACGAGCCGCACCAGAGAGGCAACGGGAGATCAGGGAGGTAAACAAGTGGCTCAGAAGCTGGTGTAGGAAGGAAGGGTTTGGGTTCATGGAGAACTGGGCTGACTTCGCTGTCGGTTATCGGCTCTACCGTAGGGACGGGCTGCACCTCAATGGGGAGGGTGCAGCTTTGCTTGGGGAGAAGATGGCTAGAAGGGTGGAGGAGTGTTTAAACTAGGGACTTGGGGGGAGGGAACCCACAGCAAAGAGGGGGAAGATAGTGTAGATAGAGAGGTGGGAATTATAAATGTACCTGGGAATGGAGCGGAGGGAGGGGTTAGAATAGTTAATAGGAATAGGCTTCATAGGAAAATAAAACTTACATCCTTGAATCCCATTAACCCCAATAACATAAAGGATGGAAATGTAAAGTGTATGTTCACAAATGCCAGAAGCCGAGCAAATAAAATGGGGGAGCTTGAGGCCTTGATACTGGAGGAACATATTGATATAGTTGGGGTCACTGAGACATGGCTGGTGATATAGTTGGGGTCACTGAGACATGGCTGGTGATATAGTTGGGGTCACGGAGACATGGCTGGGGATATAGTTGGGGTCACTGAGACATGGCTGGTGATATAGTTGGGGTCACTGAGACATGGCTGGTGATATAGTTGGGGTCACAGAGACATGGCTGGTGATATAGTTGGGGTCACTGAGACATGGCTGGACTCCTCGCATGACTGGGCTGTTAATCTGCAGGGTTTACATTGTTTCGCAAGGATAGAATGAACAGAAAAGGTGGTGGAGTCTGTCTGTATGTAAGAAGTGGTATGAAAGTCAGTGTGAACGATGCCATAGTGTGTGATGATTCTGAGGAGGTGGAATCACTGTGGGTAGAATTACAAAAAGAGGGAAATACTGAAAAAATAATATTTGGTGTAATCTACAGACCCCCTAATATCACTGAAGAGATAGAAGGTCGGCTGTATAAACAAATAGAGAGGGCCGCCCGGGCAGGTACAGTGGTAATAATGGGAGATTATAACTATCCAGATATAGATTGGGGTCCGGGGTTGGCTAAAACTACAAAGGGGCGACAATTCCTAAATTTATTGCAGGATAATTTTATGGGCCAGTTTGTGGAGGACCCAACAAGAAGTGATGCCTTGTGGGATCTGATCATTTCCAACAACGCAGAGCTGGTTGGTAATGTAACTGTGCGGGAAAACCTTGGGAATAGCGACCACAATATAGTTACTTTTCACTTAAAATGTAGAAAACAAAGACAGACGGGGAAAGCAAAAACATATAACTTTAAAAAGGCAAATTTCCCTGGGCTGAGATCTGCACTACAGGACATAGACTGGGGGAGGGGTTCTCAAATACTGATACAGAAGGGAAATGGGACATCTTTATATCAACTCTAAATAACTATACAGCTAAATATATACCAAAGGGGAACAAATATAAACCATTAAAACTAAATCCTACATGGCTGACAAATGAGGTTAAAAGAGCAATAAACAACAAAAAAATAGCCTTCAAAAAATACAAATCTGATGGGTCAGCGATAACATTTATACAGTACAAAGAGCTTAATAAAATCTGTAAAAATGTAATAAAAACAGCAAAAATTCAAAATGAGAGACAGGTGGCCAAAGAAAGCAAAACTAATCCTAAATATTTTTTTAGATATATAAATGCAAAAAAAACAAAGGACAGAGCATGAAGGACCCCTTATTAATGATAATGGGGAGGTTGTCACAGGCGATCAAGAGAAGGCGGAGCTACTGAATGGGTTCTGTATACACTATGGAAAAAGGAGCTGACATTGGCCAGGTCAGTGCTGGTAACACATCATGTACAGGTCAGTGCTGGTAACACATCATGTACAGGTCAGTGCTGGTAACACATCATGTACAGGTCAGTGCTGGTAACACATCATGTACAGGTCAGTGCTGGTAACACATCATGTACAGGTCAGTGCTGGTAACACATCATGTACAGGTCAGTGCTGGTAACACATCATGTACAGGTCAGTGCTGGTAACACATCATGTAATGTACTGAACTGGCTTAATGTAGAGATGGTACAAGGTAAGTTAAGTAATATAAATGTAAGCAAATCTCCAGGGCCGGATGGACTACACCCAAGAGTTCTTAGAGAGGTAAGTTCAGTAATATCTGTACCCCTGTTCATGATATTTAGAGATTCTCTGGTGTCTGGTATTGTGCCAAGGGACTGGCGCAAGGGGAATGTGGTGCCAATCTTCAAGATGGGCTCTAGGTCGTCCCCAGGAAACTATAGACCGGTAAGTCTAACGTGCATTGTGGGTAAATTGTTTGAAGGACTTATAAGGGATTATATACAGGAATACATAGGGGATAATAGTATTATAAGTGATAACCAGCATGGGTTTACTAAGGATAGAAGTTGTCAAACCAATCTATTTTGCTTTTATGAAGAGGTGAGTAGAAGCCTTGACAGAAGAATGGCTGTGTATATAGAGGGGGGGCTGTGTATATAGAGGGGGGGCTGTGTATATAGAGGAATGGCTGTGTATATAGAGGGGGGCTGTGTATATAGAGGGGGGGCTGTGTATATAGAGGGGGGCTGTGTATATAGAGGGGGCTGTGTATATAGAGGAATGGCTGTGTATATAGAGGGGGGCTGTGTATATAGAGGGGGCTGTGTATATAGAGGGGGCTGTGTATATAGAGGGGAGGGCTGTGTATATAGAGGGGGGGTTGTGTATATAGAGGGGGGGCTGTGTATATAGAGGAATGGCTGTGTATATAGAGGGGGGCTGTGTATATAGAGGGGGGGCTGTGTATATAGAGGGGGGCTGTGTATATAGAGGGGGCTGTGTATATAGAGGAATGGCTGTGTATATAGAGGGGGGCTGTGTATATAGAGGGGGCTGTGTATATAGAGGGGGCTGTGTATATAGAGGGGAGGGCTGTGTATATAGAGGGGGGGTTGTGTATATAGAGGGGGGGCTGTGTATATAGAGGGGGGCTGTGTATATAGAGGGGGGCTGTGTATATAGAGGGGGGGCTCTGTATATAGAGGGGGGGCTGTGTATATAGAGGGGGGCTGTGTATATAGAGGGGGGGCTGTGTATATAGAGGGGGGGCTGTGTATATAGAGGGGGGCTGTGTATATAGAGGGGGGCTGTGTATATAGAGGGGGGTTGTGTATACAGAGGAATGGCTGTGTATATAGAGGGGGGCTCTGTATATAGAGGAATGGCTGTGTATATAGAGGGGGGCTGTGTATATAGAGGGGGGGGCTGTGTATATAGAGGGGGGGCTGTGGATATAGAGGGGGGGCTGTGTATATAGAGGAATAGCTGTGGATATAGTGTCTCTGGATTTCCCTAAAGCATTTGATACTGTCCCTCATAGACGTCTGACAGGTAAGTTAAGGTCTTTGGGTTTGGAATCTTTAGTTGTAACTGGATTGAACACTGATCATGGATCGTACCCAGAGAGTGGGGGTCAATGATTCGTACTCTGATTGGTCCCCGGTTATTAGTGGTGACCCCAAGGTTCTGTACTGGGCCCGCTGCTGTATAATTTATTTATCAATGATATAGAGGATGGTAATAACAGCTCTGTATATAGAGGGGGGGGGCTGTGTATATAGAGGGGGGCTGTGTATATAGAGGGGGGGCTGTGTATATAGAGGATGGTAATAACAGCTCTGTTTCTATCTTTGCAGATGACACCAAGCTTTGTAGCACGGTACAGTCTATAGAGGATGTGTATATAGAGGGGGGGGCTGTGTATATAGAGGGGGGCTGTGTATATAGAGGGGGGCTGTGTATATAGAGGGGGGGCTGTGTATATAGAGGGGGGGCTGTGTATATAGAGGGGGGGCTGTGTATATAGAGGGGGGCTGTGTATATAGAGGGGGGCTGTGTATATAGAGGGGGGCTGTGTATATAGAGGGGGGGCTGTGTATATAGAGGGGGGGCTGTGTATATAGAGGGGGGGCTGTGTATATAGAGGGGGGCTGTGTATATAGAGGGGGGCTGTGTATATAGAGGGGGGCTGTGTATATAGAGGGGGGGCTGTGTATATAGAGGGGGGGCTGTGTATATAGAGGGGGGGCTGTGTATATAGAGGGGGGGCTGTGTATATAGAGGGGGGGTTGTATATAGAGGGGGGCTGTGTATATAGAGGGGGATGTGTGTATATAGAGGGGGGTTGTGTATATAGAGGGGGGGGCTCTGTATATAGAGGGGGGCTGTATATATAGAGGGGGGGCTGTGTATATAGAGGGGGGCTGTGTATATAGAGGGGGGGCTGTGTATATAGAGGGGGGCTGTGTATATAGAGGAGGGCTGTGTATATATAGAGGGGGGCTGTGTATATAGAGGGGGGCTGTGTATACTAATAACCTGCAGCGTCGTATGTCTTAGGGGGGCTGTGTATATATAGAGGGGGGGCTGTGTATATAGAGGGGGGGCTGTGTATATAGAGGGGGGCTGTGTATATAGAGGAGGGCTGTGTATATATAGAGGGGGGGCTGTGTATATATAGAGGGGGGCTGTGTATACTAATAACCTGCAGCGTCGTATGTCTTAGGGGGGCTGTGTATATATAGAGGGGGGGCTGTGTATCTAGAGGGGGGGCTGTGTATATAGAGGATGTGTATAAGTTACAAGATGACTTGGATAGACTAAGTGTCTGGGCCTCCACTTGGCAAATGAGGTTCAATGTGGATAAATGTAAAGTTCTGCATCTGGGCACTAATAACCTGCAGCGTCGTATGTCTTAGGGGGGCTGTGTATATAGAGGGGGGGCTGTGTATATAGAGGGGGGCTGTGTATACTAATAACCTGCATGCATCGTATGTCTTAGGGGGGCTGTGTATATAGAGGGGGGGCTGTGTATATAGAGGGGGGGCTGTGTATATAGAGGGGGGGCTGTGTATATAGAGGGGGGGCTGTGTATATAGAGGGGGGGTTGTATATAGAGGGGGGCTGTGTATATAGAGGGGGATGTGTGTATATAGAGGGGGGTTGTGTATATAGAGGGGGGGGCTCTGTATATAGAGGGGGGCTGTATATATAGAGGGGGGGCTGTGTATATAGAGGGGGGCTGTGTATATAGAGGGGGGGCTGTGTATATAGAGGGGGGCTGTGTATATAGAGGAGGGCTGTGTATATATAGAGGGGGGCTGTGTATATAGAGGGGGGCTGTGTATACTAATAACCTGCAGCGTCGTATGTCTTAGGGGGGCTGTGTATATATAGAGGGGGGGCTGTGTATATAGAGGGGGGGCTGTGTATATAGAGGGGGGCTGTGTATATAGAGGAGGGCTGTGTATATATAGAGGGGGGGCTGTGTATATATAGAGGGGGGCTGTGTATACTAATAACCTGCAGCGTCGTATGTCTTAGGGGGGCTGTGTATATATAGAGGGGGGGCTGTGTATCTAGAGGGGGGGCTGTGTATATAGAGGATGTGTATAAGTTACAAGATGACTTGGATAGACTAAGTGTCTGGGCCTCCACTTGGCAAATGAGGTTCAATGTGGATAAATGTAAAGTTCTGCATCTGGGCACTAATAACCTGCAGCGTCGTATGTCTTAGGGGGGCTGTGTATATAGAGGGGGGGCTGTGTATATAGAGGGGGGCTGTGTATACTAATAACCTGCATGCATCGTATGTCTTAGGGGGGCTGTGTATATAGAGGGGGGGCTGTGTATATAGAGGGGGGGCTGTGTATATAGAGGGGGGGCTGTGTATATAGAGGGGGGCTGTGTATATAGAGGGGGGCTGTGTATATAGAGGGGGGGCTGTGTATATAGAGGAGGGCTGTGTATATATAGAGGGGGGCTGTGTATATAGAGGGTGGGCTGTGTATATAGAAGGGGGCTGTGTATATAGAGGGGGGGGCTGTGTATATACAGGGGGGGCTGTGTATATAGAGGGGGGGCTGTGTATATAGAGGGGGGCTGTGTATATAGAGGGGGGCTGTGTATACTAATAACCTGCAGCGTCGTATGTCTTAGGGGGGCTGTGTATATAGAGGGGGGGCTGTGTATATAGAGGGGGGGCTGTGTATATAGAGGGGGGCTGTGTATATAGAGGGGGGGCTGTGTATATAGAGGGGAGCTGTGTATATAGAGGGGGGCTGTGTATATAGAGGGGGGCTGTGTATATAGAGGGGGCTGTGTATATAGAGGGGGGCTGTGTATACTAATAACCTGCAGCGTCGTATGTCTTAGGGGGGCTGTGTATATAGAGGGGGGGCTGTGTATATAGAGGGGGGGCTGTGTATATAGAGGGGGGCTGTGTATATAGAGGGGGGCTGTGTATATAGAGGTGGGCTGTGTATATAGAGGGGGGCTGTGTATATAGAGGGGGGCTGTGTATACTAATAACCTGCAGCGTCGTATGTCTTAGGGGGGATTAAACTGGCAGAGTCACTGGTAGAGAAGGATCTGGGGGACTTGTAGATCACAGACTACAGAATAGCACAATGTCAGGCTGCTGCTTCCAAGGCCGGCAGGATATTGTCATGTATCAAAAGAGGCCTGGACTCCAGGGACATAATACTCCCCCTTTATAAAGCATTGGTACAGTCTATAGTGTATAATACTCCCCCTTTATAAAGCATTGGTACAGTCTATAGTGTATAATACTCCCCCTTTATAAAGCATTGGTACAGTCTATAGTGTATAATACTCCCCCTTTATAAAGCATTGGTACAGTCTATAGTGTATAATACTCCCCCTTTATAAAGCATTGGCACAGTCTATAGTGTATAATACTCCCCCTTTATAAAGCATTGGTACAGTCTATAGTGTATAACACTCCCCCTTTATAAAGCATTGGTACGGCCTCACCTGGAATATGCTGCTCAGTTTTGGGCACCTGTCCATAAAAGGGACACTGCGGAGTTGGAAAGGGTGCAGAGACGCGCGACTAAACTAATATGGGGCCTGGAACATCTTAGCTATGAGGAGCGATTAAAGGAGTTACAATTGTTTAGTCTTGAGAAGAGACGTATAAGGGGGGATATGATAAATGTATATAAGTATATAAATGGCCCATACAAAAAATATGGAGAAAAACTGTTCCAGGTTAAACCCCCCCAAAGGACGAGGGGGCACTCCCTCCGTCTGGAGAAGAAAAAGTTTAGTCTCAAGGGGCGACACGCCTTTTTTACCGTGAGGACTGTGAATTTATGGAACGGTCTACCTCAGGAACTGGTCACAGCAGGAACAATTAACAGCTTTAAAACAGGATTAGATACATTCATGGAACAAAATAACATTAATGCTTATGAAGAAATATAAAATCCCTTCCCCAATATCGCGCCGCACCCCTACCCCTTAATTCCCTGGTTGAACTTGATGGACATATGTCTTTTTTCGACCGTACTAACTATGTAACTATGTAACGCTTCTTAGGATTTGCCAATTACTACCGACAGTTTATTCCTCATTTTTCCACCATTGTGGCTCCGATTGTGGCCCTAACCAGGAAGAATGCCAACCCTAAGTCCTGGCCTCCCCAAGCGGATGAGGCCTTCAATTGCCTCAAAACTGCCTTCGCTTCTGCTCCAGTACTCTCCAGACCTGATCCATCAAAACCCTTCTTGCTGGAAGTGGACGCCTCCTCGGTGGGAGCCGGAGCCGTACTCCTCCAAAAAAACTCTACTGGACATAATATTACTTGTGGTTTCTTTTCTAAAACCTTCTCTCCGGCGGAGAAAAATTACTCCATTGGTGATCGGGAACTTCTGGCCATTAAACTAGCTCTCGAAAAATGGAGGCATCTACTGGAAGGTTCCAAACATCCCATTGTCATCTACACAGATCACAAGAATCTCTCGTATCCCCAGTCTGCCCAACGTCTGAACCCACGCCAGGCTAGGTGGTCGTTGTTTTTTGCCCGCTTTAACTTCGAGATTCATTTTCGTCCTGCTGACAAAAACATCAGGGCTGACGCCCTTTCACGTTCCTCTGATGCCACTGAATCTGAAGCCCCTCTGCAACACATTGTACCTCCTGAGTGCCTGGTCTCCTCTGCTCCAGCTTCTATCAGACAAACTCCCCCTGGAAAGACCTTCGTCCCTCCACGCCAGCGCCTCAAGATCCTCAAGTGGGGACACTCCTCGCACCTCGCCGGCCATGCTGGCGTCAAGAAGTCCATCCAACTCATTTCTCGTTTATATTGGTGGTCTACCCTGGAGGCTGATGTCGCTGAATTCATTCAGGCTTGTACAGTTTGTGCCCGGGACAAGACTCCTTGCCAGAAGCCTGCTGGACGCCTTCATCCTTTATCTGTTCCTGAGCTACCTTGGTCTCAAATTGCCATGGATTTTATTACGGATCTGCCTTTATCCCATGGCAACACAGTCATCTGGGTGGTCGTTGATCGTTTCTCCAAGATGGCACATTTTATTCCGCTTCCAGGTCTTCCTTCAGCGCCACAGTTGACGAAGCAATTTTTTGTGCACATTTTTCGCCTTCACGGGCTTCCCACGCATATCGTCTCGGATAGAGGCGTTCAATTTGTATCGAAATTTTGGAGAGCTCTCTGTAATCAATTAAAAAGCAAATAAAATTTCTCGTCCTCCTATCATCCCCAATCCAATGGGCAAGTGGAGAGAGTTAATCAGATCCTTGGTGACTATTTGCGACATTTTGTTTCCTCCCGCCAAGACGATGGGGTCGATCTTCTACCCTGGGCTGAATTCTCGTACAATTTCAAAAACTCTGAATCCTCCGCCAAATCCCCGTTCTTTGTGGTGTACGGCCGTCACCCTCTGCCCCCCCTCCCCATTTCTTCTGGATTGCCTGCTGTTGATGAAGTTACCCGGGACTTCTCCATCATCTGGAAGGAAACTCAAAAGTCCCTCCTACTGGCCTCATCCCGTATGAAGAAGCATGCCGATAAAAAGAGAACTCCTCCTGTCTTTGCTCTTGGGGACAAAGTGTGGCTCTCTGCCAAGTATATCCACTTCCATGTTCCCAGCTATAAGCTGGGACCATGTTATCTTGGACCCTTTAAAATCAAGAGTCAAATCAATCCTGTCTCCTACAAACTTCTTCTTCCCCCTTCTCTCCGTATTCCTAACTCTTTTCATGTTTCTCTTCTCAAACCTCTTGTCCTTCTCTCCCAAGGTTGTCGCTCCAGCTCCTGTCTCTGGCTCCTCCGATGTCTTCGCTGTTAAAGAGATTCTCGCGTCCAAGACAGTCAGAGGTAAAAAAAAAATTCTCGTAGATTGGGAGAATTGTGGACCTGAAGAGAGGTCTTGGGAACCCGAGGATAACATCCTCGACAAGGAGCTCTTTCACAAGTTTTTGGGTTCCAAAAAGAGGGGGGAGACCCAAGGGGGGGGGGGGGTACTGTTACGCTGAGCCCTCCGGGTCCCCGCTCCTCCCTGGAGCGCTCGCAGCGTTCACCTTGTCGCAGCGCCCCGGTCAGACCCGCTGACCGGGAGCGCTGCATTAATGTCACCGGCGGGGATGCGACCCGCGAAGCGGGACGCGCCCGCTCGCGGTTCGCATCCCAGTCTCCTTACCCGTCCTGTCCTCCGTCGGTTAAGTCCCGGCATGCGCAGCCCCGCTCCCTAGGGCACGCGCGTGCCGGCTCTCTGCAATTTAAAGGGCCAGTGTGCCTCTGATTGGCGCCAGGCCCAATTAGTGAATACACCTGTGTCCCTGTCTATATTACCTCACTTCCCCTTCCCAGCATCGCCGGATCTTGTTGCCCTTGTGCCAGTGAAAGCGTTTCCTTGTATGTCCCAAGCCAGTGTTACAGACCCTCTGCCGTTGCCCCTGACTACGATCCTTGCTGCCTGCCCTGAACTTCTGCTACGTCCGACCTTGCTCTTGCCTAATCCCTTGTACCGCGCCTGTCTCAGCAGTCAGTTGGGGTTGAGTCGCTATCGGGTGGAACGACCTGGGGGTTACCTGCCACAGCAAGTCCATCCCGCTTTGCGGCCGGCTCTGGTGAAAACCAGTAACCCCTAAGACTCCGTTCCCCTGGTATGGCCCACGTCATCACCCCACTGACACAGAGGATCCACCACCAGTATCCTCACAGTATCCGGATCCTGACAATGATTGCTCATAGCTGTAATATTGCACTCTACACTATACCATTAATACCACACTCAAGCTCATAGTATTATACCACTTGCACATACATAGCATTTATACTGCGTGCACACTCACTTATTTACGGCATGTATGTTCATAGAATGAAGGCTGTACATTGCTCAGCATTTATACGGCATACGAGCTCATAGTTGGTTAAAGGCACTACGATAGAACAGTCATGCTGCATACGCAGCAGTTCTGCACTTACGCTCATAACAGGTTTCCCATAACGTTCTTGTGGCACTATTCCCATAGCAGTCATACAGCACATACGCTCATAGCCATGGGTGGACATATCCCCTGTTCAGCTGGTTCGGCTGCACAGGGGCCCAGCGTGTTAGGGGGTCCACCCAGTGGCCCAGGTCACAGCCTGGGCCTAACAGTCTGGGCCCCTGCAGGGCCCCCTGCCAGTACTTCATACTATATGCTGCAGCAACAGGTCCTGGACCTGCCGCTGACAGCAGTAATTTACCTTTAAACCAGCCGGACGAGACGGACAGGCCAGGGGCTGATGGGAACAGACGTGCCCCGCGCAGGCACGCACGTCTGTTCCAAGCCCCTGACGTAACGTGTCATGGCCTCTGACCCCGACAGAAGCGACAGGAGCAGCAAACCCTCCCGCCTCACAGCCGCATCGCTGAGCAGATGAGGTGAGGAGAGCGACGATCGGGTGCAGGGCGGGGGGGGGGGGGATTGTAATAATGATGAAGAGGACAGGAGGGGTGTTGAAGAGGTTGGTGGTGTAATGATGAGGAGGATTGGGGGTCTGGGAGAGCGTAGTGTGGATAAGGAGGACCAGAAGGGGGGCAGGGGTGTAGTGATTAGGGGGTTTAATGTTGATGAGAAGGACCCGGGGGGGGGGTGTCAGCTGTGTAATAATGATGAGGTGCTTAAGGTATAAGGGGTGATGAGGAGACTGAGGATGGAGTGCACGGGGTGGTGAGGAGACTGAGGATGGTTGCATGGGGTGATGAGGAGACTGAGGATGGAGTGTATGGGGTGATGAGGAGACTGAGGATGGAGTGTATGGGGGATGAGAAGACTGAGGATGGAGTGTATGGGGGGATGAGGAGACTGAGGATGGAGTGTATGGGGTGATGAGGAGACTGAGGATGGAGTGCATGGGGGGGATGAGGAGACTGAGGATGGAGTGTATGGAGTGTATGGGGTGATGAGGAGACTGAGGATGGAGTGTATGGGGGGGATGAGGAGACTGAGGATGGAGTGTATGGGGGGATGAGGAGACTGAGGATGGAGTGTATGGGGGGATGAGGAGACTGAGGATGGAGTGTATGGGGTGATGAGGAGACTGAGGATGGAGTGTATGGGGGATAAGGAGACTGAGGATGGAGTGTATGGGTGATGAGGAGACTGAGGATGGAGTGTATGGGGTGATGAGGAGACTGAGGATGGAGTGTATGGGGGGATGAGGAGACTGAGGATGGAGTGTATGGGGGGGATGAGGAGACTGAGGATGGAGTGTATGGGGGGGATGAGGAGACTGAGGATGGAGTGTATGGGGGGATGAGGAGACTGAGGATGGAGTGTATGGGGTGATGAGGAGACTGAGGATGGAGTGCATGGGGTGATGAGGAGACTGAGGATGGAGTGTATGGAGTGTATGGGGTGGTGAGGAGACTGAGGATGGTTGCATGGGGTGATGAGGAGACTGAGGATGGAGTGTATGGGGGATGAGGAGACTGAGGATGGAGTTTATGGGGTGATGAGGAGACTGAGGATGGTTGCATGGGGTGATGAGGAGACTGAGGACGGAGGGTATGGGGGATGAGGAGACTGAGGATGGAGTGTATGGGGTGATGAGGAGACTGAGGATGGAGTGTATGGGGTGATGAGGAGACTGAGGATGGAGTGTATGGGGTGATGAGGAGACTGAGGATGGAGTGTATGGGGGATGAGGAGACTGAGGATGGAGTGTATGGGGTGATGAGGAGACTGAGGATGGAGTGATGAGGAGACTGAGGATGGAGTGATGAGGAGACTGAGGATGGAGTGTATGGGGTGATGAGGAGACTGAGGATGGAGTGTATGGGGTGGTGAGGAGACTGAGGATGGAGTGTATGGGGTGGTGAGGAGACTGAGGATGGAGTGCATGGGGGGGATGAGGAGACTGAGGATGGAGTGTATGGGGGGATGAGGAAACTGAGGATGGAGTGTATGGGGTGGTGAGGAGACTGAGGATGGAGTGTATGGGGGGATGAGGAGACTGAGGATGGAGTGTATGGGGTGGTGAGGAGACTGAGGATGGAGTGCATGGGGGGGATGAGGAGACTGAGGATGGAGTGTATGGGGGGATGAGGAGACTGAGGATGGAGTGTATGGGGTGATGAGGAGACTGAGGATGGAGTGTATGGGGGGATGAGGAGACTGAGGATGGAGTGTATGGGGGGATGAGGAGACTGAGGATGGAGTGTATGGGGGTGATGAGGAGACTGAGGATGGAGTGTATGGAGTGTATGGGGTGATGAGGAGACTGAGGATGGAGTGTATGGGGGGATGAGGAGACTGAGGATGGAGTGTATGGGGGGATGAGGAGACTGAGGATGGAGTGTATGGGGGGATGAGGAGACTGAGGATGGAGTGTATGGGGTGGTGAGGAGACTGAGAATGGAGTGTATGGGGGGATGAAGAGACTGAAGATGGAGTGTATGGGGTGATGAGGAGACTGAGGATGGAGTGTATGGAGTGTATGGGGTGATGAGGAGACGGAGGATGGAGTCTATGGGGTGATGAGGAGACTGAGGATGGAGTGTATGGGGTGTATGGGGGTGATGAGGAGACTGAGGATGGAGTGTATGGGGTGATGAGGAGACTGAGGATGGAGTGTATGGGGGGATGAGGAGACTGAGGATGGAGTGTATGGGGTGATGAGGAGACTGAGGATGGAGTGTATGGGGTGATGAGGAGACTGAGGATGGAGTGTATGGGGGGATGAGGAGACTGAGGATGGAGTGTATGGAGTGTATGGGGGGATGAGGAGACTGAGGATGGAGTGCATGGGGTGTATGGGGGGATGAGGAGACTGAGGATGGAGTGTATGGGGGGATGAGGAGACTGAGGATGGAGTGTATGGGGGGATGAGGAGACTGAGGATGGAGTGTATGGGGGGATGAGGAGACTGAGGATGGAGTGTATGGGGGGATGAGGAGACTGAGGATGGAGTGTATGGGGTGATGAGGAGACTGAGGATGGAGTGTATGGGGGGATGAGGAGACTGAGGATGGAGTGTATGGGGGGATGAGGAGACTGAGGATGGAGTGTATGGAGTGTATGGGGTGATGAGGAGACTGAGGATGGAGTGTATGGGGGGATGAGGAGACTGAGGATGGAGTGTATGGGGGGATGAGGAGACTGAGGATGGAGTGTATGGGGGGATGAGGAGACTGAGGATGGAGTGTATGGGGGGATGAGGAGACTGAGGATGGAGTGTATGGGGGGATGAGGAGACTGAGGATGGAGTGTATGGGGTGATGAGGAGACTGAGGATGGAGTGTATGGGGGGATGAGGAGACTGAGGATGGAGTGTATGGGGGGATGAGGAGACTGAGGATGGAGTGTATGGGGGGATGAGGAGACTGAGGATGGAGTGTATGGGGTGATGAGGAGACTGAGGATGGAGTGTATGGGGGAGGTGAAGGAAAGACTGTTAATTGCCGATGCAGAGTGTGTAAAGTCAGTACCTGAAAGGGGTTAACATAGCCCGGTGTTTCCTGCGCGTGAGCGGCCGCAGCTCCGCCCGTCAGTCCCTGATGCTTCAGTCTGCAAAGAGGAACTAAAGATCCGCCCAGTGTTGCACGGGGGAAGACTTTACCATCCGCACCAAAACAGGAAGTTCCCTGGGCGCAGCCATATTGAAGGTTCTGGCGGGTGCGTCCGGCTCTGCGATCTATAGGTAAGTACCCGCTGCAGCACAGACTCTGCTTAAACCAACCATCTCCTGCAGTAAGTCTCCGGCATCGGTGGCGACTCCCATTAACCCCTTAGTGCCCAAATGAGTCCTCAGGTACTCGCTATATAGTAGGGGAGCGCCACTCAGAAGGTCCCAGTTAGCCAAGGTTAAGCTGCTGCTGCACCTCATAGTTACATAGTTAGTACGGTCGAAAAAAGACAGACGTCCATCAAGTCCAACCAGGGAATGAAGTGCAGGGTGTAAGGGGGTAAGGGGGAGGGGTGTAGTTTTATATTTCTGCATAAGCATTAATGTTATTTTGTTCCAGGAATGTATCTAACCCTGTTTTAAAGCTGTTAATTGTTCCTGCTGTGACCAGTTCCTGAGGTAGACCGTTCCATAAATTCACAGTCCTCACGGTAAAGAAGGCGTGTCGCCCCTTTAGACTAAACCTTTTCTTCTCCAGACGGAGGGAGTGCCCCCTCGTCCTTTGGGGGGGTTTAACCTGGAACAGTTTTTCTCCATATTTTTTGTATGGGCCATTTATATACTTATATACGTTTATCATATCCCCCCTTATACGTCTCTTCTCAAGACTAAACAATTGTAACTCCTTTAATCGCTCCTCATAACTAAGATGTTCCAGGCCCCATATTAGTTTAGTCGCGCGTCTCTGCACCCTTTCCAACTCCGCAGTGTCCCTTTTATGAACAGGCGACCAAAACTGAACAGCATATTCCAGGTGAGGCCGTACCAATGCTTTATAAAGGGGGAGTATTATACACTATAGACTGTACCAATGCTTTATAAAGGGGGAGTATTATACACTATAGACTGTACCAATGCTTTATAAAGGGGGAGTATTATACACTATAGACTGTACCAATGCTTTATAAAGGGGGAGTATTATACACTATAGACTGTACCAATGCTTTATAAAGGGGGAGTATTATACACTATAGACTGTACCAATGCTTTATAAAGGGGGAGTATTATACACTACAGACTGTACCAATGCTTTATAAAGGGGGAGTATTATACACTATAGACTGTACCAATGCTTTATAAAGGGGGAGTATTATACACTACAGACTGTACCAATGCTTTATAAAGGGGGAGTATTACACTATAGACTGTACCAATGCTTTATAAAGGGGGAGTATTATACACTATAGACTGTACCAATGCTTTATAAAGGGGGAGTATTATACACTATAGACTGTACCAATGCTTTATAAAGGGGGAGTATTATACACTATAGACTGTACCAATGCTTTATAAAGGGGGAGTATTATACACTATAGACTGTACCAATGCTTTATAAAGGGGGAGTATTATACACTATAGACTGTACCAATGCTTAATAAAGGGGGAGTATTATACACTACAGACTGTACCAATGCTTTATAAAGGGGGAGTATTATACACTACAGACTGTACCAATGCTTTATAAAGGGGGAGTATTATACACTATAGACTGTACCAATGCTTTATAAAGGGGGAGTATTATACACTACAGACTGTACCAATGCTTTATAAAGGGGGAGTATTATACACTACAGACTGTACCAATGCTTTATAAAGGGGGAGTATTATACACTATAGACTGTACCAATGCTTTATAAAGGGGGAGTATTATACACTATAGACTGTACCAATGCTTTATAAAGGGGGAGTATTATACACTATAGACTGTACCAATGCTTTATAATGGGGGAGTATTATACACTATAGACTGTACCAATGGTTTATAAAGGGGAGTATTATACACTATAGACTGTACCAATGGTTTATAAAGGGGAGTATTATACACTATAGACTGTACCAATGCTTTATAAAGGGGGAGTATTATACACTATAGACTGTACCAATGCTTTATAAAGGGGGAGTATTATACACTATAGACTGTACCAATGCTTTATAAAGGGGGAGTATTATACACTATAGACTGTACCAATGCTTTATAAAGGGGGAGTATTATACACTATAGACTGTACCAATGCTTTATAAAGGGGGAGTATTATACACTATAGACTGTACCAATGCTTTATAAAGGGGGAGTATTATACACTATAGACTGTACCAATGCTTTATAAAGGGGGAGTATTATACACTATAGACTGTACCAATGCTTTATAAAGGGGGAGTATTATACACTATAGACTGTACCAATGCTTTATAAAGGGGGAGTATTATAGACTATAGACTGTACCAATGCTTTATAAAGGGGGAGTATTATAGACTATAGACTGTACCAATGCTTTATAAAGGGGGAGTATTATACACTATAGACTGTACCAATGCTTTATAAAGGGGGAGTATTATACACTATAGACTGTACCAATGCTTTATAAAGGGGGAGTATTATACACTATAGACTGTACCAATGCTTTATAATGGGGGAGTATTATACACTATAGACTGTACCAATGGTTTATAAAGGGGAGTATTATACACTATAGACTGTACCAATGCTTTATAAAGGGGGAGTATTATACACTATAGACTGTACCAATGCTTTATAAAGGGGGATTATTATACACTATAGACTGTACCAATGCTTCATAAAGGGGGAGTATTATAGACTATAGACTGTACTAATGCTTTATAAAGGGGGAGTATTATACACTATAGACTGTACCAATGCTTTATAATGGGGGAGTATTATACACTATAGACTGTACCAATGCTTTATAAAGGGGGAGTATTATACACTATAGACTGTACCAATGCTTTATAAAGGGGGAGTATTATAGACTATAGACTGTACCAATGCTTTATAAAGGGGGAGTATTATAGACTATAGACTGTACCAATGCTTTATAAAGGGGGAGTAATATACACTATAGACTGTACCAATGCTTTATAAAGGGGGAGTATTATACACTATAGACTGTACCAATGCTTTATAAAGGGGGAGTAATATACACTATAGACTGTACCAATGCTTTATAAAGGGGGAGTATTATACACTATAGACTGTACCAATGCTTTATAAAGGGGGAGTATTATACACTATAGACTGTACCAATGCTTTATAAAGGGGGAGTATTATACACTATAGACTGTACCAATGCTTTATAAAGGGGGAGTATTATACACTATAGACTGTACCATTGCTTTATAAAGGGGGAGTATTATACACTATAGACTGTACCAATGCTTTATAAAGGGGGAGTATTATACACTATAGACTGTACCAATGCTTTATAAAGGGGGAGTATTATACACTATAGACTGTACCATTGCTTTATAAAGGGGGAGTATTATAGACTATAGACTGTACCAATGCTTTATAAAGGGGGAGTATTATAGACTATAGACTGTACCAATGCTTTATAAAGGGGGAGTATTATAGACTATAGACTGTACCAATGCTTTATAAAGGGGGAGTATTATAGACTATAGACTGTACCAATGCTTTATAAAGGGGGAGTAATATACACTATAGACTGTACCAATGCTTTATAAAGGGGGAGTATTATACACTATAGACTGTACCAATGCTTTATAAAGGGGGAGTATTATAGACTATAGACTGTACCAATGCTTTATAAAGGGGGAGTAATATACACTATAGACTGTACCAACGCTTTATAAAGGGGGAGTATTATACACTATAGACTGTACCAATGTTTTATAAAGGGGGAGTATTATACACTATAGACTGTACCAATGCTTTATAAAGGGGGAGTATTATACACTATAGACTGTACCAATGCTTTATAAAGGGGGAGTATTATACACTATAGACTGTACCAATGCTTTATAAAGGGGAGTATTATACACTATAGACTGTACCAATGCTTTATAAAGGGGGAGTATTATACACTATAGACTGTACCATTGCTTTATAAAGGGGGAGTATTATACACTATAGACTGTACCAATGCTTTATAAAGGGGGAGTATTATACACTATAGACTGTACCAATGCTTTATAAAGGGGGAGTATTATACACTATAGACTGTACCAATGCTTTATAAAGGGGGAGTATTATACACTATAGACTGTACCAATGCTTTATAAAGGGGGAGTATTATACACTATAGACTGTACCAATGCTTTATAAAGGGGGAGTATTATACACTATAGACTGTACCAATGCTTCATAAAGGGGGAGTATTATAGACTATAGACTGTACCAATGCGTTATAAAGGGGGAGTAATATACACTATAGACTGTACCAATGCTTTATAAAGGGGGAGTATTATACACTATAGACTGTACCATTGCTTTATAAAGGGGGAGTATTATACACTATAGACTGTACCAATGCTTTATAAAGGGGGAGTATTATACACTATAGACTGTACCAATGCTTTATAAAGGGGGAGTATTATACACTATAGACTGTACCAATGCTTTATAAAGGGGGAGTATTATACACTATAGACTGTACCAATGCTTTATAAAGGGGGAGTATTATACACTATAGACTGTACCAATGCTTTATAAAGGGGGAGTATTATACACTATAGACTGTACCAATGCTTCATAAAGGGGGAGTATTATAGACTACAGACTGTACCAATGCGTTATAAAGGGGGAGTATTATACACTACAGACTGTACCAATGCTTTATAAAGGGGGAGTATTATACACTATAGACTGTACCAATGCTTTATAAAGGGGGAGTATTATGCACTATAGACTGTACCAATGCTTTATAAAGGGGGAGTATTATGCACTATAGACTGTACCAATACTTTATAAAGGGGGAGTATTATACACTATAGACTGTACCAATGCTTTATAAAGGGGGAGTATTATACACTACAGACTGTACCAATGCTTTATAAAGGGGGAGTGTTATACACTATAGACTGTACCAATGCTTTATAAAGGGGGAGTATTATACACTACAGACTGTACCAATGCTTTATAAAGGGGGAGTATTATACACTATAGACTGTACCAATGCTTTATAAAGGGGGAGTATTATACACTATAGACTTTACCAATGCTTTATAAAGGGGGAGTATTATATACTATAGACTGTACCAATGCTTTATAAAGGGGGAGTATTATACACTATAGACTGTACCAATGCTTTATAAAGGGGGAGTATTATACACTATAGACTGTACCAATGCTTTATAAAGGGGGAGTATTATACACTATAGACTGTACCAATGATTTATAAAGGGGGAGTATTATACACTATAGACTGTACCAATGCTTTATAAAGGGGGAGTATTATACACTATAGACTGTACCAATGCTTTATAAAGGGGGAGTATTATATACTATAGACTGTACCAATGCTTTATAAAGGGGGAGTATTATACACTATAGACTGTACCAATGCTTTATAAAGGGGGAGTATTATACACTATAGACTGTACCAATGATTTATAAAGGGGGAGTATTATACACTATAGACTGTACCAATGCTTTATAAAGGGGGAGTATTATACACTATAGACTGTACCAATGCTTTATAAAGGGGGAGTATTATACACTATAGACTGTACCAATGCTTTATAAAGGGGGAGTATTATACACTATAGACTGTACCAATGCTTTATAAAGGGGGAGTATTATACACTATAGACTGTACCAATGCTTTATAAAGGGGGAGTATTATACACTATAGACTGTACCAATGCTTTATAAAGGGGGAGTATTATACACTATAGACTGTACCAATGCTTTATAAAGGGGGAGTATTATATACTATAGACTGTACCAATGCTTTATAAAGGGGGAGTATTATACACTATAGACTGTACCAATGCTTTATAAAGGGGGAGTATTATACACTATAGACTGTACCAATGATTTATAAAGGGGGAGTATTATACACTATAGACTGTACCAATGCTTTATAAAGGGGGAGTATTATACACTATAGACTGTACCAATGCTTTATAAAGGGGGAGTATTATACACTATAGACTGTACCAATGCTTTATAAAGGGGGAGTATTATACACTATAGACTGTACCAATGCTTCATAAAGGGGGAGTATTATAGACTATAGACTGTACCAATGCGTTATAAAGGGGGAGTAATATACACTATAGACTGTACCAATGCTTTATAAAGGGGGAGTATTATACACTATAGACTGTACCATTGCTTTATAAAGGGGGAGTATTATACACTATAGACTGTACCAATGCTTTATAAAGGGGGAGTATTATACACTATAGACTGTACCAATGCTTTATAAAGGGGGAGTATTATACACTATAGACTGTACCAATGCTTTATAAAGGGGGAGTATTAAACACTATAGACTGTACCAATGCTTTATAAAGGGGGAGTATTATACACTATAGACTGTACCAATGCTTTATAAAGGGGGAGTATTATACACTATAGACTGTACCAATGCTTCATAAAGGGGGAGTATTATAGACTATAGACTGTACCAATGCGTTATAAAGGGGGAGTATTATACACTACAGACTGTACCAATGCTTTATAAAGGGGGAGTATTATACACTATAGACTGTACCAATGCTTTATAAAGGGGGAGTATTATGCACTATAGACTGTACCAATGCTTTATAAAGGGGGAGTATTATGCACTATAGACTGTACCAATACTTTATAAAGGGGGAGTATTATACACTATAGACTGTACCAATGCTTTATAAAGGGGGAGTATTATACACTACAGACTGTACCAATGCTTTATAAAGGGGGAGTATTATACACTATAGACTGTACCAATGCTTTATAAAGGGGGAGTATTATACACTATAGACTTTACCAATGCTTTATAAAGGGGGAGTATTATATACTATAGACTGTACCAATGCTTTATAAAGGGGGAGTATTATACACTATAGACTGTACCAATGCTTTATAAAGGGGGAGTATTATACACTATAGACTGTACCAATGCTTTATAAAGGGGGAGTATTATACACTATAGACTGTACCAATGATTTATAAAGGGGGAGTATTATACACTATAGACTGTACCAATGCTTTATAAAGGGGGAGTATTATACACTATAGACTGTACCAATGCTTTATAAAGGGGGAGTATTATATACTATAGACTGTACCAATGCTTTATAAAGGGGGAGTATTATACACTATAGACTGTACCAATGCTTTATAAAGGGGGAGTATTATACACTATAGACTGTACCAATGATTTATAAAGGGGGAGTATTATACACTATAGACTGTACCAATGCTTTATAAAGGGGGAGTATTATACACTATAGACTGTACCAATGCTTTATAAAGGGGGAGTATTATACACTATAGACTGTACCAATGCTTTATAAAGGGGGAGTATTATACACTATAGACTGTACCAATGCTTTATAAAGGGGGAGTATTATACACTATAGACTGTACCAATGCTTTATAAAGGGGGAGTATTATACACTATAGACTGTACCAATGATTTATAAAGGGGGAGTATTATAGACTATAGACTGTACCAATGCTTTATAAAGGGGGAGTATTATACACTATAGACTGTACCAATGCTTTATAAAGGGGGAGTATTATACACTATAGACTGTACCAATGCTTTATAAAGGGGGAGTATTATGTCCCTGGAGTCCAGGCCTCTTTTGATACATGACAATATCCTGCCGGCCTTGGAAGCAGCAGCCTGACATTGTGCTATTCTGTAGTCTGTGATCTACAAGTCCCCCAGATCCTTCTCTACCAGTTTAATCCCCCCTAAGACATACGACGCTGCAGGTTATTAGTATACACAGCCCCCCTCTATATACACAGCCCCCCCTCTATATACACAGCCCCCCCTCTATATACACAGCCCCCCCTCTATATACACAGCCCCCCTCTATATACACAGCCCCCCCTCTATATACACAGCCCCCCTCTATATACACAGCCCCCCCCTCTATATACACAGCCCTCCCTCTATATACACAGCCCCCCTCTATATACACAGCCTCCCCTCTATATACACAGCCCCCCTCTATATACACAGCCCCCCTCTATATACACAGCCCCCCCTCTATATACACAGCCCCCCCTCTATATACACAGCCCCCCTCTATATACACAGCCCCCCTCTATATACACGCCCCCCCCTCTATATACACGGCCCCCCCCTCTATATACACAGCCCCCCTCTATATACACAGCCCCCCCTATATACACAGCCCCCCTCTATATACACAGCCCCCCTCTATATACACAGCCCCCCCTCTATATACACAGCCCCCCCTCTATATACACAGCCCCCCCTCTATATACACAGCCCCCCCTCTATATACACAGCCCCCCTCTATATACACAGCCCCCTCTATATACACAGCCCCCCTCTATATACACAGCCCCCCCCTCTATATACACAGCCCCCCTCTATATACACAGCCATTCCTCTACATACACAGCCCCCCCTCTATATACACAGCCCCCCTCTATACACAGCCCCCCTCTATATACACAGCCCCCCCTCTATATACACAGCCCCCCCTCTATATACACCCCCCCCCTCTATATACACAGCCCCCCTCTATATACACCCCCCCCCTCTATATACACAGCCCCCCTCTATATACACAGCCATTCCTCTATATACACAGCCCCCCCTCTATATACACAGCCCCCCCTCTATATACACAGCCCCCCCCTCTATATACACAGCCCCCCCCTCTATATACACAGCCCCCCTCTATATACACAGCCATTCCTCTATACACAGCCCCCCTCTATATACACAGCCCCCCCCTCTATATACACAGCCCCCCTCTATATACACAGCCCCCTCTATATACACAGCCCCCCTCTATATACACAGCCCCCCCACTATATACACAGCCCCCCCCCTCTATATACACAGCCCCCCTCTATATACACAGCCCCCCCTCTATATACACAGCCCCCCCTCTATATACACAGCCCCCCTCTATATACACAGCCCCCCCTCTATATACACAGCCCCCCTCTATATACACAGCCCCCCCCTCTATATACACAGCCCCCCCCTCTATATACACAGCCCCCCCTCTATATACACAGCCCCCCTCTATATACACAGCCCCCCCTCTATATACACAGCCCCCCCTCTATATACACAGCCCCCCCTCTATATACACAGCCCCCCTCTATATACACAGCCCTCCTCTATATACACAGCCCCCCTCTATATACACAGCCCCCCCTCTATATACACAGCCCCCCTCTATATACACAGCCCCCCCCTCCTCTATATACACAGCCCCCCTCTATATACACAGCCCCCCCTCTATATACACAGCCCCCCCTCTATATACACAGCCCCCCCCTCTATATACACAGCCCCCCTCTATATACACAGCCCCCCCTCTATATACACAGCCCCCCCCCTCTATACACAGCCCCCCCTCTATATACACAGCCCCCTCTATATACACAGCCCCCTCTATATACACAGCCCCCCCTCTATATACACAGCCCCCCCTCTATATACACAGCCCCCCTCTATATACACAGCCCCCCCACTATATATACACAGCCCCCCTCTATATACACAGTCCCCCTCTATATACACAGCCCCCCTCTATATACACAGCCCCCCTCTATATACACAGCCCCCCTCTATATACACAGCCCCCCCTCTATATACACACCCATTCCTCTGTCAAGGCTTCTACTCACCTCTTCATAAAAGCAGATTAGATTGGTGACACCTTCTATCCTTAGTAAACCCCTGCTGGCTATCACTTATAATACTATTATCCCCTATGTATTCCTGTATGTAATCCCTTATAAATCCTTCAAACAATTTACCCACAATGCACGTTAGACTTACCGGTCTATAATTGCCTGGGGAAGACCTAGAGCCCTTTTTGAAGATTGGCACCACATTCGCCTTGCGCCAGTCCCTTGGCACAATACCAGACACCAGAGAATCTCTAAATATCATGAACAGGGGTACAGATATTACTGAACTTACCTCTCTAAGAACTCTTGGGTGTAGTCCATCCGGTCCTGGGGATTTACTTACATTTATATTACTTAACTTACCTTGTACCATCTCTACATTAAGCCAGTTCAGTACATTACATGATGTGTTACCAGCACTGACCTGTACATGATGTGTTACCAGCACTGACCTGTACATGATGTGTTACCAGCACTGACCTGTACATGATGTGTTACCAGCACTGACCTGTACATGATGTGTTACCAGCACTGACCTGTACATGATGTGTTACCAGCACTGACCTGTACATGATGTGTTACCAGCACTGACCTGTACATGATGTGTCACCAGCACTGACCTGTACATGATGTGTTACCAGCACTGACCTGTCCATGATGTGTTACCAGCACTGACCTGTACATGATGTGTTACCAGAACTGACCTGTACATGATGTGTCACCAGCACTGACCTGTACATGATGTGTCACCAGCACTGACCTGTACATGATGTGTTACCAGCACTGACCTGTACATGATGTGTTACCAGCACTGACCTGTACATGATGTGTTACCAGCACTGACCTGTACATGATGTGTTACCAGCACTGACCTGTACATGATGCGTTACCAGCACTGACCTGTCCATGATGTGTTACCAGCACTGACCTGTCCATGATGTGTTACCAGCACTGACCTGTCCATGATGTGTTACCAGCACTGACCTGTACATGATGTGTTACCAGAACTGACCTGTACATGATGTGTCACCAGCACTGACCTGTACATGATGTGTTACCAGCACTGACCTGTACATGATGTGTTACCAGCACTGACCTGTACATGATGTGTTACCAGCACTGACCTGTACATGATGTGTTACCAGCACTGACCTGTACATGATGTTACCAGCACTGACCTGTACATGATGCGTTACCAGCACTGACCTGTACATGATGTGTTACCAGCACTGACCTGTACATGATGTGTTACCAGCACTGACCTGGCCAATGTCAGCTCCTTTTTCCATAGTGTATACAGAACTAAAGAACCCATTAAGTAGCTCCGCCTTCTCTTGATTGCCCGTGACAACCTCCCTATTATCATTATTAAGGGGTCCTACATGCTCTGTCCTTGTTTTTTTTGTATTTATATATCTAAAAAAATATTTAGGATTAGTTTTGCTTTCTTTGGCCACCTGTCTCTCATTTTAAATTTTTGCTGTTTTTATTACATTTTTACAGATTTTATTAAGCTCCTTGTACTGTTTAAATGTTATCGCTGACCCATCAGATTTGTATTTTTTGAAGGATATTTTTTTGTTGTTTATTGTTCTTTTAACCTAATTTGTCAGCCATGTAGGATTTAGTTTTAATGGTTTATATTTGTTCCCCTTTGGTATATATTTAGCTGTATAGTTATTTAGAGTTGATATAAAGATGTCCCATTTCCCTTCTGTATCAGTATTTGAGAACCCCTCCCCCCAGTCTATGTCCTGTAGTGCAGATCTCAGCCCAGGGAAATTTGCCTTTTTAAAGTTTGCCTTCCCCGCCTGTCTTTGTTTTCTACATTTTAAGCCAAAAGTAACTATATTGTGGTCGCTATTCCCAAGGTTTTCCCGCACAGTTACATTACCAACCAGCTCTGCGTTGTTGGAAATGATCAGATCCCACAAGGCATCACTTCTTGTTGGGTCCTCCACAAACTGGCCCAGAAAATTATCCTGCAATAAATTTAGGAATTGTCGCCCCTTTGTAGTTTTAGCCAACCCCGGACCCCAATCTATATCTGGATAGTTATAATCTCCCATTATTACCACTGTACCTGCCCGGGCGGCCTCTCTGTTTGTTTATACAGCCGACCTTCTATCTCTTCAGTGATATTAGGGGGTCTGTAGATTACCCCAAATATTATTTTTTCAGTATTTCCCTCCTTTTGTAATTCTACCCACAGTGATTCCACCTCCTCAGAATCATCACACACTATGGCATCGTTCACACTGACTTTCATACCACTTCTTACATACAGACAGACTCCACCACCTTTTCTGTTCATTCTATCCTTGGGGAACAATGTAAACCCTGCAGATTAACAGCCCAGTCATGCGAGGAGTCCAGCCATGTCTCAGTGACCCCAACTATATCACCAGCCATGTCTCAGTGACCCCAACTATATCACCAGCCATGTCTCAGTGACCCCAACTATATCACCAGCCATGTCTCAGTGACCCCAACTATATCACCAGCCATGTCTCAGTGACCCCAACTATATCACCAGCCATGTCTCAGTGACCCCAACTGTATCACCAGCCATGTCTCAGTGACCCCAACTATATCACCATCCATGTCTCAGTGACCCCAACTGTATCACCAGCCATGTCTCAGTGACCAACTATATCACCAGCCATGTCTCAGTGACCCAACTATATCACCAGCCATGTCTCAGTGACCCCAACTATATCACCAGCCATGTCTCAGTGACCCCAACTATATCACCAGCCATGTCTCAGTGACCCCAACTATATCAATATGTTCCTCCAGTATCAAGGCCTCAAGCTCCCCCATTTTATTTGCTAGGCTTCTGGCATTTGTGAACATACACTTTACATTTCCATCCTTTATGTTATTGGGGGTTAATGGAATTCAAGGGTGTAAGTTTTATTTTCATATGAAGCCTATCCCTATTAACTATTCTAACCCCTCCCTCCGCTCCACCCCCAGGTACATTTATAATTCCCACCTCTCTATCTACACTATCTTCCCCCTCTTTGCTGTAGGTTCCCTCCCCCCAAGTCCCTAGTTTAAACACTCCTCCACCCTTCTAGCCATCTTCTCCCCAAGCACAGCTGCACCCTCCCCATTGAGGTGCAGCCCGTCCCTACGGTAGAGCCGGTAACCGACAGCGGAGTCAGTCCAGTTCTCCATGAACCCAAACCCTTCCATCCTCCGCCATCTTCTGAGCCACTTGTTTACCTCCCTGATCTCCCGCTGCCTCTCTGGTGCGGCTCGTGGTACAGGTCCCTGATCTCCCGCTGCCTCTCTGGTGTGGCTCGTGGTACAGGGAATATTTCAGAAAATATTACCTTGGAGGTCCTTGCCTTAAGCTTGCGGCCTAAGTCCCTGAAATCCTTTTTAAGGACACTCCACCTACCTCTTACTGTGTCATTGGTGCCAATATGTACCATGACTGCTGGGTCCTCTCCAGCCCCACCCAGCAACCTGTCAACCCGATCCGCGATGTGCCGAACTCGTGCGCCAGGCAGACAACACACTGTTCGGTGATCCCGGTCTTTGTGACAGATCGCCCTGTCTGTCCCCCTAATAATTGAGTCCCCCACTACCAGTACCTGTCTGGCCTGCCCTGTACTCCTCCCTCCCTCCTTACTGGAGCAGACACCCCCCTGGTGGTCAGAGGCGGTATCCTGCTGCAGTTCTGCTAGCTCTGTAATGGCATCCCCCTCATCTGCCAAGCGGGTAAACTTGTTGGGGTGTGCCAGTTCAGGACTAGCCTCCCTGACACTTTTTCCCCTACCCCTCTTTCTAACTGTAACCCAGCTAACTGCCTGACTGTCCTGCAACTCCGTCCCACTGTCCTCCCCCACCTCTACTCCCGAGAGTGCCTGCTCAGTGAGCAGGAGACTCCTCTCCATGTTGTTAATGCTTCTCATTGTTGCCAGTCGCCCCTCTAGATGCAGGATCTGGGCTTCCAAATGGACAACTAGCACACATCTCGCACAACAATATGCACCTCACACTGCTGTTCAAGGATTGCATACATTGTGCAGGATGTACACCGGACTGCATTTTCCAACATCTAGTTATGGGGATTTCACAAATGTATAGGAAAAAACAGACAGTCAAAATTACACTTCACATTTTTGTAGACCTTGTGGGTTCAGAAATTAACCCTCACAGTGATCTCCACCTCCTGCTTTCAAACTCCTGTTTGTCCAGTTTTTAAAACTCCTCTTTCACGCCCCCTCTTACACAGCAACACTCACTAAGCATCTTAAAGGGACAGCGCACTCAATTCCTCTTCAAGCGACCGCGCACTCAAATCATCTTAAAGCGACCGCGCACTCAAATCATCTTAAAGCGACCGCGCACTCAAATCATCTTAAAGTGACAGCGTACTCAATTCACCTTAAAGTGGCAGAACACTCAAATCATCTTAAAGTGACAGTGTACTGAAAGAGACCTACAAGATGTCAGCACCCAACTCTCCAGATCAACCCGGTGACAGTGCCCCTTCATCACCAGCAGCGGGAACATCTGCTGCTCCAGCGGTCGGGATGCTGCTGGTCCCACTGGCAGGTTATGTCAACAATGTGGGGGTTCCAACGTCAGCACCAGTGTTCTTGAGGAATCCTGTCCTCCCTATCTACAATGGAGACCCCTTCACCCTGATGGATTTTAAAGAGAAGATCCAGAGTTTGTTTGTCTTTTACTCTCTTCCTCCTAATCAACAGGTGCAACTGCTCACAGAACAACTACAAGGACCAGCACTAGAGGACGTCCGCACCTGGCCCACCTCCAAGAGGGCGACGGTAGTAAAAATCTTTGAAGGGCTGTACCAGGTTTTTGAGTCACATTCTCCGTCAGAGGTACATCTCCGGTTGTATGGGAGACGGCAGAAACCAGGTGAGACTCTAAGGCTGGGTTCACACTGCAGAATTTCTGGGCAGAATTTCTGCCGGAGACTGAGCCGGCGGCGCTAGGACCGAGCAAACTGCATTTGCTGCCCCCATAGACTGCAATGCATTTCTGGGTGGATCTTTCGGGAGATCTGCTCAAAAATGCATTGCCATCTAAGGGAACAGCAATGTAGTCCATGTGGTCCTAGTGATGCCGGCTTGATCTCCGGCAGAAATTCTGCCCAGAAAAACCACAGTGTGAAGCTAGCCTAAGAGCTTATGCAGTAGCTTTACAGAATGCCCTAGAGCCTGTCCAAAAGCTAGATGGTATCACTCTTGATTAGGGTAACAAAGTATTGGTGGACAGGTTTATTGATGGGGCTCATAATAAGTGGGACAAAACTTAGTTGAGGATGTTTGCAGTACAAACTCCCAGTCTGTCCTTCCTTGCTTTTAAGAGGCTGGCTGTTCAGGTCATAGAGTCCGGGACTGAGTCAGAGGAAAGTTGTGTCCTTGTCCCAGAGCCACTAGGGGCAGTAGCCGGCAACCTGTCACCACCGCCGGCTCCCACCCCAATGTCCACTCTCTTACCAGTCGCTACAGCCTCAGAATTTCAGAGTGGTAAACAGGACATTGAACAATTGACTCTGTAAAGGAGCTTTCCAGTCGGGCCACTCAATCTGACGGTGAACCGCCACTACATAGGAAACATGTCTCTGCTTCCACTCCCATCCTGTTCACCCCCGCAATCCTCTGCCTAATAGGCCCCCAGGGACTCTGAGACCCTTTTGTACCTACTGAAATAAATTTTGACATTAGAAAGTACAATGTTGGGATTTAAACGGATTTCCCCTGAGGTCGCAGACCGGCCCTCAGGAGAGCAGATATCAGGTCCGAACCCAGAACAACCTAAGTCGGGACTCTCACTTTATGTTGTCACCAAGGTTCTCCAAGCGGAGCAGAAGTTTGCCAACCGGCAAGGAAGACCGAGAGAAGACAGCCTTCGTGACACCCATGGGACTGTTCGAATTCAAGAATATGCCATTCGGGCTGTGATATGCCCCTGCTACTTTCCAGCATCTTATGGAGTGGTGCCTGGGCCATCTAAATTCCAGAGCGTCCTGTTGTACCTGGATGATGTCATTGTGTACTCCAAGTCCTACCAGGAACAACTGGATCATTTGTCAGCTGTCTTCCAAGTCTTGATCAAACACGGGCTGAAGATTAAGCCGTCCAAGTGTCATCTGCTTAAACCTCAGGTACATTACCTAGGCTATGTTGTCAGCGCTGAGGGAGTCCAGCCTGAGAAGATGGAGGTTGTCAAGGACTGACCTACCCTGCGCACGGTAAAAGACGTCAGGAGCTCCCTGGATTTGCCTGCTATTATGGCTGCTTCATTCCCCACTTCGCCCAGATTGCAGAACCCCTCACAGCTCTCTCACGGGGTACAATGAAGGATAATTACAGTGGAAGACTACCTGTTGACTGGGCCGAAGAGCAGGAAACAGAATTCCAAGCTCTTAAACACCTATTGACAAAGCTACCCATCCTGGTGTATTCAGACTACAGTCAGCCGTTGCGGTTGTATACTGATGCCAGCTTTGAAGGTCTGGGAGCTGGAAGGGCAAGAGCGAGTGATAGCCTATGCCAGTTGTAATCTTTGAAGAAGGGAGAAGAATGATGCCAACTACATCGCCTTCAAGTTGGAAATCCTTGCCTCGTATGGGCAGTAACTGAGAGGTTTAAAGACTACTTGGCTGCCACGCCATTCACCAGCTACACGGATACTGCCAAGCTGGGTGCCATCGAACAGCGTTGGGCCTCAAGATTGGCCAACTACAACTTCACCATCAAGTACAGAAGCGGCAAGTCATATGTCAATGCTGATGTACCGTCTCGAATGACCCCTGGCGATTAATCACCTGTCAAAGATGAGTGGGAAGACGTGGAGATGCCCCAATTTTATCAGATGTTCAGGAGTCAGAATGCTGTGACCACCCTTGAAGAGGGTGAACCCAGGTCTGAGAAGGTCCAGGAAGACCTATACATTTGGAAGACCCTACAAGATGAAAGTCGAGTCATGTGGGATCTGTTGGACTATCTTCTAATAAAAAAGGTACCAACCCATCTACACTGGGCCCAATGTGACTAACAGTTGAAACGTCTGTGGCGACAGAGGAAGTGACTGTTTGTACACAAAGGATTGTTGTACCAAAACTCTTTGGATCTGGTTTCTGGTGATTGGCTACATCAGATTCTGGTCCCCCGAAGAGACGCGGCGATGGTCCTCAACGCATACCATGATCAGTCGGGATACTTTGGGGTTCACAAGAACGAGGCGACTGTCAGACGAAGACGAAGGTTCTACTGGATTGGGATGCGGAGAGACATAGAGAAATGTTCAGAAAGTGTGCCGTCTGCAACGTCACCAAGAATGGGCGCAGACACAAGAGTACCCCATGTCAAGTTGTCCCCTACCCAGTCCGGGTACACTTATGCTCTCACCATGGTGGATCACTACTCCAAGTGGGTTGTCGTCATGCCAGTTAAAGACCTCACAGCCAAAACCACGGCCCAGATGTTTTATTCTCATTTGGTGCAAATCCTGGGGTGTACGGAGTCTGTCCTAACGGACCGAGGAATGGCCTTCGAGGGCCAACTCTTTCAGGAGCTGTGTCAATTCCACGCCTGTAAAAAACTCCGGACTACTGCTTATTACCCTCAAGGGAACGGGCTCTGTTAGCGCATCAATCAAGTTTTTATCCACATGCTGCGAGCAGCGTCTGTGTCAAAGCATAAAGAGTGGCCCGATTGTTGCCAGAATTGCTAGAAATAGCACAGTCCACTGTTATACTGGATACACTCCATTCTACTTGATGATGGGTCGACACAGGCAGCTGCCAAAGGACCGGACATTTTGACTCCAAGCTCCTTTCAACAACTCTCCGAAAGCTTCTATGGAGTTGGTCTCCGACCACCAAAGAAGGATCCAGGAAGCAAAAGAGATTGTCAATAGAAAGATGGGCGAGGCTATAACCGTCATGCCTCTGCCAAACCTCTCCAATTAGGCGACAAGATCTGGCTGCGAAAGCTCCCAAGGACAGAATCACAGACACTAAAATGTAGCTTTTATTCATTTCCACTAAAACCAAATCAAAAATCAAAACCACCCAAATCCATGTGGTTACCCATAACCAAGAAACATTAAAATAATGTTTGGACCAATAGTCCCAACATGGTATGAATAGATGTAAATCCGATAAATCTAGAACAGCAACTTGTTGCGACTTAACAAGCCAATGGGTACAAGATTGATAACTAAAGGGTAAAATAGGAGGATAAGGTAGGTGGAAAGGGGGGGGGAGGACCTAGGGAGCAGTCGGCCTATGGATATGCAGCCTCTACCTGCTAACCCTGCATCTAGGGTCCCTGATACCACCCCTATGCCTCGGCAGAGTAGACGTCCTTATAAGGAAAGCCCTGCTCTGGAACCTACCCCTAGTAAGCCTATGCTCAGCCCTTGTGACCCCACAAACGCGAATCTCCTCCTGGGCTGGTGGGAAGACACCGTGGTCTTTCCACCAGAAGACAATCTCTGGACTCCCCACATTTTGATGTGGGCGAGATATATAGACGACATTTTTGTACTATGGTCGGGCTCTAAAGATGACTTTATTTCCTTCATGGAGTTCTTGAATTCTAACGATTTAGGCTTGAGATTCCTTGCTGCCTTCCATTTCTTGATGTTATGGTTCGAAAAGAAGATAGTGGTCTCCTGTACACGTCATTATATCGTAAATCCACTGCCACTAACAGTTTATTGCACTGGTCTTCTTTTCACCCCCAGACTTCATGTAAAGATATCCCCAAAGGCTAATATCTCAGGGTCCGTAGGAATTGTTCCACGGACCCTGAATTCTATCGAGAGGCCAGGAAACTACGTGAACGTTTCCACCGACGGGGTTATCCGGATACTGTTCTTACTCCGGCTTTTAAACATGCACAAAATCAGTCTCGTAGTGACCTCTTGGTACCCAAAACACGTGAACATAATGAGTCAGCCACTCGCATCATTGCCACTTATGATGACCACTCAGCCTCTATGAGATTTTGCAGAAAATTTGGTCAATTCTTCAGACAGACCCACTTCTAGATAGGGTCATATCTTCTCGACCCCTTATTACATATTGTAAGGGTCGGAGTCTTCAAGATCGCTTAGTACATAGCCACTATTCCCGTCCCACTCCAACTGGGTCATGGCTACAGTGACGGAGAAGGATTTGTGTCAATGTAGTTATCCTATGGACTACATTGGCAAAACCATAAGTAAATGACATCAAGCATAATCGCACTACTCCAGTATCCAGCCACATGCATGAAAAACACAATGAAGATCCTAAACATCTATTTTGGAAGTTTTACGACCCTCATCACGGGGGGGGGGGGGGGGCGGTATTTTGACAGATTACTTCTTCAGAAGGAGACTCGGTGGATTTACCGGTTTAAATCCACCACCCCCTAGGCATGAACGAGGTTCTCTCGTTTGCATGCTTCATTTAGGCCCTCAGAATTAAGATCCAAGATGCCATAGCAGGGACCTATCACAGGGACATAATCAGAAGGTCCCTGATGTACAATAATGTCCCGGTAGAATCCGGGCTCCAGCCTTTTGTCATCGGCACGTAAAAGTGTTATGTTTAATTATCTTTGACCGATAGTCTCTGACCTCTAAGTGAAGGTCGTGTTGTTTCTTTCACCACTATCCTCACTGGTCTCCTCTTTTTGTGTATCAATTCCGTAGTGGAACTTTATATATTTTCACTAAGTATACCAGATCCCCTTAATTGGGATTTTGTCTCTGGCTCATTCTAATATTGGGGAACCAGCTGTTCCCTCTCCTGGTGTTTTATGGTAAGGAGACACCGGAACCAGCTTGAGATGATGTTCTCAAGTTTCATCTAATTTTCCATGTCTGATTTTACCATTTTATTCATATCTACCTTCCCCTTTATTATGCCCCCTTATCGGATTTCTGGTTTTGAGGCATTATAATTCTAATACGTATTAACACCTTAAGGACCATGGATGTGTATACTCGTCCATGGCTCTCGTGGGTGCTGCCCAGTGCACCCACAAGATCGTGGCAGGAACTCGGCTGTAACACACAGCCGGGACCCTGCCGTACTGCCGGGACTGAAGTAAACTTCGGTCCCGGCAGTTTAACCCTTACAGCCAGCGGTCACTTCCGACCACGGCTGTAAGTGTTATGACAGAGGGAGGGAGCTCCCTCTGTCACCCCTGCAGCGCGATCGGGGGGTGCTGTGTGTAATCCCCGGCAGGCGGGGACCTGCCACACTGCCGGGACCTAAGACAACTTCGGTCCCGGCAGTTTAACCCTTACAGCCGCGGTGGGAAGCAACCGCAAGCTGTGAGGAGTTTTGGCATTGGGAGGGGGCTCCCTCTGTCTCTCGCCTGTAGCACCCCGCAACGATTGCGGAGTGCTGCTGGTTACCTGGGCAGCCGGTGGTCTTTAAAAGGACCCCCAGGTCTGCCCTGGTTATTGCCTGTCAGGACATGCCAGAGGCACATCAGGATATGCTGCCTGCTAGTGTAAAACTGACAGGCAGCATACATCTGCAATGCTTTGGAATACTAAGTATTCCAAAGCATAAAAAAAAAGTGAAAAAAATATAAAATAAATAAAAGTGTATAAAAACAATAAGTATAAATGTATAATGTGTAGGATCACACGGCGCACATCTGCAGCATATTACGTGCTGCGGATGCCTGCCAACAGTCACAATAATGAGCTCCCTTCTGCGTCTGGGTAGCTTTGTGTGTCCTCTCATAGCGGCGGATTTCCCGCTGGCAGTCATGAGCGGACACACTGAGCTACCCAGCCACAGCAGTGATCTCGCCCTTGTGACTGCCGGGGGGCATCCGCAGTGTTAAATATGTTGCGAATGTGCTGTATGTGCCCCTACACTGCGTCCCGTTCATACTGCGTTTCCGCAGTGTTAGAGGTATCCGTCAGCATCACGTCAAAAAGAGTGATGCTGACGTATACTGTAGCAGCTCCATTTATTTCTGAATGAGACGGGTACAGTATACATTGGATCCCTTTTCTGACATGACAACGGGCACCGATACTGCAGAAACGCAGTGTGAATGGGGACTATTCATATAATGATGCCCTGAAAGCCAAAGGGGCTCCTCTCCTTCTTGGTCCTACCAGGAGGTCATGCAACCAGATATGGCCTAAGTGGGGGTACTGCCCAGCCCGAGACGAACAGGGTGATAAAATATGGGGCGTATTTCCTCCATTTCAAAGCGACTTACCAAAGTGATGTCCCACAAATAAAGAATTTGTGGGGAAAAAAAGCTAGAATTATTTCAAAGTCAGTGAAAAAAACAACAATTAACCACACAATAAGGGCTCAACATACTCACTTTTGCCCTAGGGGAACATTTTAAGGGGTGTAGTTTCGAAAATAGGGTCACATCTGAGGGTGCGGTATATATAATGGGGTCACATCTGGGGGTTCTGTATATATAATGGGGTCACATCTGGGGGTTCTGTATATATAATGGGGTCACTTCTGGGGGTGCAGTATATATAATGGGGTCACTTCTGAGGGTGCGGTATATATAATAAGGCCACATCTGGGGGTGCGGTATATATATAATGGGGTCATATCTGGGGTGTGGTATATATATAATGAGGTCACATCTGGGGGTGCAGTATATATATAATGGGGTCACTTCTGGGGGTGCGGTATATATAATGGGGTCACATCTGGGGGTGCGGTATATATATAATGGGGTCACTTCTGGGGGTGCAGTATATATAATGGGGTCACATCTGGGGTGCGGTATGTATATAATGGGGTCACATCTGGGGGTTCTTTATATATAATGGGGTCACTTCTGGGGGTGTGGTATATATATAATGGGGTCACATCTGGGGGTGCTGTATATATAATGGGGTCACATCTGGGAGTGCTGTATATATAATATGGTCACATCTGGGGGTGCTGTATATATAATGGGGTCACTTCTGGGGGTGCTGTATATATAATGGGGTCACTTCTGGGGGTGCGGTATATATAATGGGGTCACTTTTGGGGGTGCGGTATATATAATGGGGTCACTCCAAGTATGTTCGGTTGGCACTTGGATCGGTGCGGGTGCCAGGGATAAGAGATCCAGTAAGAGTACAAAAGAATCCCGGCACACCAGTCTTTGATGCAAATAATTTTCCTTTTTATTAAGGCATAAGTTTAGCGCAGCACGCGTTCCGGCCTATACAGCCTTTTTCAACTGCATAATAATACAATGAACAGTGGCGCTATTTAAAGGCGCCAAATACTGCAAATATACGTCATAGCATTAATCAACGAATCCCCAGACAAAACGTGGACCCTGTGGCGTCATATTCCCACGTGGAGCAACAAGGCAAAGTAAACTGCGTTTTCATGAATAAGAGCGTAGTAAAGAGGAGGTGCTTCAAGTTGGGCGTTGTAGCTATAGAGAGAGCGAGAGAAACAAATCAGTTAATCCGTATATACAATGTAATCAGTACAAAAGGCTTGACAGTTCATACTCGCGATTAAGGCCGCGAGGTTCCAATGTATCCAATAAGCTTCTTTTCGGGCAAGTCGTTTTTTGATATCACCACCTCGTCAATAACCTGAAACTGCAGTTGAGAGATATTATGGCTCTGTTTGTGGAAATGGTTAGGGATTGGAAAGAGGAGATTTTTACACACATTAAAGATAAGGTGGTACGGGCGGACGTGGGCAGCAAAATGTAAAAAAAGCAGACAATCTTTTCTCTGTACCCAGAGGACAGGTACATACCCCTGCTTGAACTGTGCACAGTGTTCCAACGTGATGCGGTCCAATAAGATTACTCACCCACATTCCGGTAAAACGTTCCCGATCAATACATTTTTTACTTGCCAATCAAAAAATGTCATATATCTAATAAAATGCCCGTGCGGTCTCCTATACGTTGGGGAAACTACCCAGCATGTGGGGGACCCCATCAACCGTCAAATCTACAATCCGTTGTAAAAATCTCCTCTTTCCAATCCCTAACCATTTCCACAAACAGCCATAATATCTCTCAACTGCAGTTTCAGGTTATTGACGAGGTGGTGATATCAAAAAACGACTTGCCCGAAAAGAAGCTTATTGGATACATTGGAACCTCGCGGCCTTAATCGCGAGTATGAACTGTCAAGCCTTTTGTACTGATTACATTGTATATACAGATTAACTGATTTGTTTCTCTCGCTCTCTCTATAGCTACAACGCCCAACTTGAAGCACCTCCTCTTTACTACGCTCTTATTCATGAAAACGCAGTTTACTTTGCCTTGTTGCTCCACGTGGGAATATGACGCCACAGGGTCCACGTTTTGTCTGGGGATTCGTTGATTAATGCTATGACGTATATTTGCAGTATTTGGCGCCTTTAAATAGCGCCACTGTTCATTGTATTATTATGCAGTTGAAAAAGGCTGTATAGGCCGGAACGCGTGCTGCGCTAAACTTATGCCTTAATAAAAAGGAAAATTATTTGCATCAAAGATTGGTGTGCCGGGATTCTTTTGTACTATATCATGGGGTCACACCTGGGGGTGCGGTACATATAATGGGGTCACACCTGGGGGTGCGGTACATATAATGGGGTCACATCTGGGGGTGTGGAATATATATAATGGGGTCACATCTGGGGGTGCGGTATATATATAATGGGGTCACACCTGGGGGTGCGGTACATATAATGGGGTCACACCTGGGGGTGCGGTACATATAATGGGGTCACATCTGGGGGTGCGGTATATATATAATGGGGTCACACCTGGGGGTGCGGTACATATAATGGGGTCACACCTGGGGGTGCGGTACATATAATGGGGTCACATCTGGGGGTGTGGAATATATATAATGGGGTCACATCTGGGGGTGCGGTATATATATAATGGGGTCACACCTGGGGGTGCGGTACATATAATGGGGTCACACCTGGGGGTGCGGTACATATAATGGGGTCACATCTGGGGGTGCGGTATATATATAATGGGGTCACACCTGGGGGTGCGGTACATATAATGGGGTCACACCTGGGGGTGCGGTACATATAATGGGGTCACATCTGGGGGTGTGGAATATATATAATGGGGTCACATCTGGGGGTGCGGTATATATATAATGGGGTCACACCTGGGGATGCGGTACATATAATGGGGTCACACCTGGGGGTGCGGTACATATAATGGGGTCACATCTGGGGGTGCGGTATATATATAATGGGGTCACACCTGGGGGTGCGGTACATATAATGGGGTCACACCTGGGGGTGCGGTACATATAATGGGGTCACATCTGGGGGTGTGGAATATATATAATGGGGTCACATCTGGGGGTGCGGTATATATATAATGGGGTCACACCTGGGGGTGCGGTACATATAATGGGGTCACATCTGGGGGTGTGGAATATATATAATGGGGTCACATCTGGGGGTGCGGTATATATATAATGGGGTCACACCTGGGGGTGCGGTACATATAATGGGGTCACACCTGGGGGTGCGGTACATATAATGGGGTCACATCTGGGGGTGTGGAATATATATAATGGGGTCACATCTGGGGGTGCGGTATATATATAATGGGGTCACACCTGGGGGTGCGGTACATATAATGGGGTCACACCTGGGGGTGCGGTACATATAATGGGGTCACACCTGGGGGTGTGGAATATATATAATGGGGTCACATCTAGGGGTGTGGAATATATATAATGGGGTCACTTATGGGTGTGTGGTATATAAAATGGGGTCACTTCTGGGGGTGCGGTATATAAAATGGGGTCACTTCTGGGGGTGCGGTATATAGAATGGGGTCACTTCTGAGGGTGCGGTATATATAATGTGACCCCATTTTATATACCGCACCGCCAGAAGTGACCCCATTATATATACCGCACCCCCAGATTTGACCCCATTATATATACCGCAACCCCAGATGTGACCCCATTATATATACCGCAACCCCAGATGTGACCCCATTATATATACCGCATCGGCTCGGCTCTCGCCCCTCCCCTCTCTGCTCTCCTCGCCCCTCTCCTCTCTGCTCTCCTCTCCCCTCTCTGCTCTCCTCTCCCCTCTCCTCCTCGGCTCTCCTCTCTCCTCCCCGGCTCTCCTCTCCCCTCTCTGCTCTCCTCTCCCCTCTCTGCTCTCCTCTCCCCTCTCCTCCTCGGCTCTCCTCTCTCCTCCCCGGCTCTCCTCTCTCCTCGGCTCTCCTCTCTCCTCGGCTCTCCTCTCTCCTCGGCTCTCCTCTCTCCTCGGCTCTCCTCTCTCCTCGGCTCTCCTCTCCTCCTCGGCTCTCCTCTCCCGCCTCTCCTCTCCCGGCTCTCCTCTCCCCTCTCTGCTCTCCTCTCCCCTCTCTGCTCTCCTGGGCTCTCCTCTCCGGCTCTCCTCTCCTCTCTGGCTCTCCTCTCCTCCTCAGCTCTCCTCTCTCCTCAGCTCTCCTCCTCGGCTCTCCTCTCTCTGCTCTCCTCTCCCCTCTCTGCTCTCCTCGGCTCTCCTCTCTCCTCTCCTCGGCTCTCCTCTCTCCTCCCCGGCTCTCCTCTCCTCGGCTCTCCTCTCTCCTCCCCGGCTCTCCTCTCCTCTCTCCTCCCCGCCTCTCCTCTCTGGCTCTCCTCTCCTCCTCGGCTCTCCTCTCTCCTCCTCGGCTCTCCTCTCCTCTCTCCTCCCCGGCTCTCCTCTCCTCGGCTCTCCTCCCCGGCTCTCCTCTCTCCTCCCCGGCTCTCCTCTCTCGGCTCTCCTCTCCTCTCTCCTCCCCGGCTCTCCTCTCCTCCCTCCTCCCCGGCTCTCCTCTCCTCCCCGGCTCTCCTCTCTCCTCCCCGGCTCTCCTCTCTCGGCTCTCCTCTCCTCTCTCCTCCCCGGCTCTCCTCTCCTCCCCGGCTCTCCTCTCTCCTCCCCGGCTCTCCTCTCTCGGCTCTCCTCTCCCGGCTCTCCTCTCCTCTCTCCTCCCCGGCTCTCCTCTCCTCGGCTCTCCTCTCTCCTCACCGGCTCTCCTCTCTGGCTCTCCTCTCCCCTCTCCTCGGCTCTCCTCTCTCCTCCCCGGCTCTCCTCTCTCCTCCCCGGCTCTCCTCGGCTCTCCTCCCCGGCTCTCCTCGGCTCTCCTCCCCGGCTCTCCTCTCTCGGCTCTCCTCTCCTCTCTCCTCGGCTCTCCTCTCTGGCTCTCCTCTCTCCTCCCTGGCTCTCCTCTCCTCGGCTCTCCTCCCCGGCTCTCCTCTCTCCTCCCCGGCTCTCCTCTCTCCCCGGCTCTCCTCTCTCCTCGGCTCTCCTCTCTCCTCCCCGGCTCTCCTCTCTCGGCTCTCCTCTCCTCTCTCCTCCCCGGCTCTCCTCTCTCCTCCCCGGCTCTCCTCTCTCCTCCCCGGCTCTCCTCTCTCCTCCCTGGCTCTCCTCTCCCCTCCCCGGCTCTCCTCTCCCCTCTCTCCTCCCCGGTTCTCCTCTCCTCTCTTCCTCGGCTCTCCTCTCCCCTCTCCTCTCTGGCTCTCCTCTCCCCTCTCTCCTCCCCGGTTCTCCTCTCCTCTCTTCCTCGGCTCTCCTCTCCCCTCTCCTCTCTCCTCCCTGGCTCTCCTCTCCCCTCTCTCCTCCCCGGCTCTCCTCTCCCCTCTCTCCTCCCCGGTTCTCCTCTCCTCTCTCCTCCCCGGCTCTCCTCTCCCCTCTCTCCTACCACACGGCCAAGGAACCCAATATGTCCTAATTGGGGGATTTCCAAACACGGGCCGAGCAGCTGAATAAAATACAGGAGCATTTCTTCCAATATCAGAAGCGATGTACAAAAAATATGTCCCACAAATGATGTATTTGTGAAAAAATGCAAATTTCGAATTTTTAACACTGACTTTGTAACAATTCCTGCCAAAAAATGATGGTATTAAAATACTCACTGTACCCCCTAGCGAATACCTTGAGGGGTCTGATTTTTTAAAATGGTTTCATGTTTCATTTGGGGGGGTTCCTATGTTCTACCACCTTTAAACTTCTGCAAACCTTCCATAGCACATAAAAGATGAAATTTTGGAAATTTAGAAAATTTGAAAGGTACAAGTTAAATTATTAGGCTTCTAATTGATTTAAATTTTTTATTAAAAACCAAAATGCTGTCAAAATAAAGGAGACATCTGGAAGATTCATAAACTATTTGGTCAGTATAAATACCGTATTTATCGGGGTATACCACGCACCGGCCTATAACACGCACCCTCATTTTACCAAGGATATTTTTTTACCCAAATATCCATGGTAAAATGAGGGTGCGTGTGTGCGCGTGTATACCCCGATATACCCCCAGAAAAGGCAGGGGGAGAGAGGCCGTCGCTGCCCGTTCTCTTCCCCTGCCTTCCCGGGGGTCTAGAGCCCTGCTGCCGGCCCTGCTCTCCCCCATGGCTATCGACGCCGCTGCCCGTTCTGTCCCCCTGACTATTGGTACCGGCGCCCCATTGCCGGTGCCGATAGCCAGAGGGAGCGAAGCGGCGCCAATAGCCAGGGGGAGAGAAGGGGCAGTGGCACCCATTGCCGGCGCCGCTGCCCCCCCCCATCCTCGGTGGCATAATTACCTGGGTCGGGTCCGCGCTGCTGCAGGCCTCCGGCGTGCGTCCCCTGCGTCGTTGCTATGCACGGCACGGCGCACTGACGTCATGCGCCGCGCATAGCAACGACGAACGGGCAGCGGCGCCGATAGCCAGGGGGTGAGAAGGGCCGGCAGCAGGGCTCTAGACCCCAGGGAAGGCAGGGGGAGAGAACGGGCAGCGACGGCCTCTCTCTCCCTGCCTTTCCTGGGGCGGTATCGGCGTATAACACGCACATAGACTTTTTAGGCTAAAAATTTTAGCCTAAAAAGTGCGTGTTATACACCGATAAATACGGTATATCCAACCTATTAGTGTTAAAAATGTATTTTCTTTTTACAATGCAAAAAATCATGACATGTCGGCTTTTTCCTTTTACTACGTACATGAAGGACGACGTGTGACAAAAAACAATGTCAGAATTATCGCGATTGGCAAAACGTTATCGGAATTATTCTCTACTAAAGTCCGACATCCCCGATATGAAAAAACAGGCCTGGTCTTTCAGGGGCTCACAGGTTAACTTGTGCTGGTCCTTAAGGGGTTAAAACCAAACATCCATAATGATTAGATAGGGTTAACTCATATTATATTAATACATTGTTAAATCACTAGACACCAATGGGTTAAACATTGTTTTTATTAACCCTCCATGTATACCGCACAAGCACTCTTCGTCTCTGGCGCATGCGCATCATACGGTCAGACCGCACAAGCATTCTTAGTCTCTGGCGCATGCGCATCATACGGTCAGACCACACAAGCATTCTTAGTCTCTGGCGCATGCGCATCATACGGTCAGACAGCACAAGCATTCTTCGTCTCTGGCGCATGCGCATCATACGGTCAGACCGCACAAGCATTCTTAGTCTCTGGCGCATGTGCATCATACGGTCAGACCACACAAGCATTCTTCGTCTATGGCGCATGCGCATCATACGGTCAGACAGCACAAGCATTCTTAGTCTCTGGCGCATGCGCATCATACGGTCAGACCGCACAAGCATTCTTAGTCTCTGGCGCATGCGCATCATACGGTCAGACAGCACAAGCATTCTTAGTCTATGGCGCATGCGCATCATACGGTCAGACAGCACAAGCATTCTTCGTCTCTGGCGCATGCGCATCATACGGTCAGACTATGTACACGAACACAGCATTATTGACGCGGATGGGTTGTCATGTGACCCGCTGACACGGCCGTGTGACTTAGTCACGTGACGTCAGAGATCAGAGACATAGCGGAAGTCGCGCACTGATATCCAGTTGCCACTACCATTATGCAGAGTCCACAAAGTCTACTGACTCACATCATTCACTGGCGAGTCCATTTAGCTGAGCGACGCATAGTGATTGGCTTAACCAACCGCCATTCACTTTATTTCTCATTGCGTGATTGGCTACTGATGACCTAGGAGACATATTTAGGGGGAGGTATATCAACAAACAGACATGGCGACCGGATTATGTGGCAGCACCATCACCACCAGCCATCCTTCTACCATGATGCCATCATATGCCCCCCATCGTCCCCTGATGATTGGAGCGGGAAATGCGTTGGGACACTTGATTTCTATACTTACCAAGCCTTGGGTTAAGCGAAGTACCATTGGTTATATCCATTTATCCTGTGATCACTTACAGGCCCTATCATTTTTGGTCCATGCACGAGCATGTTTGTGAATGAACTGAATCTATATCCCTATAATTAATACTGTGATGACTTACAGGTCTTATTATTTTTGGTTCACATACGTGCACGCTTGCCAAATACAGTGGTCCCTCAACATCCGATGGGAATCCGCTCCAAATGGACCATCGTTTGTTGAAACCATTGCATGTTGAGGGATCCGTGCAATGTAAAGTATAGGACAGTGGTCTACAACCTGCAGACCTCCAGATGTTGCCGTTGGCTGTCCGGGCATGCTGGGTGTTGTAGTTTTGCAACATCTGGAGGTCCGCAGGTTGAAGACCACTGGTAGAGGAAGTTGTACTCACCTGTCCCCGCCGCTCCAGACCATCACCACTCGTCACTGCTGCCCGGGATGTGGCCGTCCATCGCTGTCGCCGCATCCCCGAGGTGTCCCCGAGGTGTCCCCGACGCTCCGGTAAGGCCTCTGCTTCCCCGGCATCCGCACTCTCCGTCACCGCCATCACGTCGTTACGCACATCGCTCCTATTGGATGACGGGACGGCGTGCACAGCGACGTGATGACGATGAAGAGTGCTGACGATGCAGGGGATCCCGAAGTGGACACCCCGGAGCCCCGAGGACAGGTAAGTGATCGTCAGCGGACCACACGGGGCACCGTACACGGCTATCAGGGGGCAGCAGAAGCAGTCTGCGCTGCAGGATAACCGTTTATGCGATAGCCCCGACATACCATATATATATACAGTGACCCCCCCCCCCCCCCCGACCTACGATGGCCCCTGACATACGATCATTTCAACATACGATGCTTTTGTATGTCAGGTGCCATCGTAGGTCGGGGGGTCACTGTATATATATGGTATGTCGGGGCCATAGTAGGTCGGGGGGGTCACTGTATATATATGGTATGTCGGGGCCATCGTAGGTCGGGGGGTCACTGTATATATATGGTATGTCGGGGCCATCAGGTCGGGGGTCACTGTATATATATATGGTATGTCGGGGCCATCGTAGGTCGGGGGGGGTCACTGTATATATATATGGTATGTCGGGGCCATCGTAGGTCGGGGGGGTCACTGTATATATATGGTATGTCGGGGCCATTGTAGGTCGGGGGGTCACTGTATATATATATGGTATGTCGGGGCCATCGTAGGTCGGGGGGTCACTGTATATATATGGTATGTCGGGGCCATCGTAGGTCGGGAGGTCACTGTATATATATGGTATGTCGGGGCCATGGTAGGTCGGGGGGTCACTGTATATATATATGGTATGTCGGGGCCATCGTAGGTCGGGGGGTCACTGTATATATATATGGTATGTCGGGGCCATTGTAGGTCGGGGGGTCACTGTATATATATATGGTATGTCGGGGCCATCGTAGGTCGGGGGGTCACTGTATATATATGGTATGTCGGGGCCATCGTAGGTCGGGAGGTCACTGTATATATATGGTATGTCGGGGCCATCGTAGGTCGGGGGGTCACTGTATATATATATGGTATGTCGGGGCCATCGTAGGTCGGGGGGTCACTGTATATATATATGGTATGTCGGGGCCATTGTAGGTCGGGGGGTCACTGTATATATATATGGTATGTCGGGGCCATCGTAGGTCGGGGGGTCACTGTATATATATGGTATGTCGGGGCCATCGTAGGTCGGGAGGTCACTGTATATATATGGTATGTCGGGGCCATCGTAGGTCGGGGGGTCACTGTATATATATGGTATGTCGGGGCCATCTTAGGTCGGGGGGGTCACTGTATATATATGGTATGTCGGGGCCATCGTAGGTCGGGGGGTCACTGTATATATATATGGTATGTCGGGGCCATTGTAGGTCGGGGGGTCACTGTATATATATATGGTATGTCGGGGCCATCGTAGGTCGGGGGGTCACTGTATATATATGGTATGTCGGGGCCATCGTAGGTCGGGAGGTCACTGTATATATATGGTATGTCGGGGCCATCGTAGGTCGGGGGGTCACTGTATATATATATGGTATGTCGGGGCCATCGTAGGTCGGGGGGTCACTGTATATATATATGGTATGTCGGGGCCATTGTAGGTCGGGGGGTCACTGTATATATATATGGTATGTCGGGGCCATCGTAGGTCGGGGGGTCACTGTATATATATGGTATGTCGGGGCCATCGTAGGTCGGGAGGTCACTGTATATATATGGTATGTCGGGGCCATCGTAGGTCGGGGGGTCACTGTATATATATGGTATGTCGGGGCCATCTTAGGTCGGGGGGGTCACTGTATATATATGTTATGTCGGGGCCATCGTAGGTCGGGGGGTCACTGTATATATATGGTATGTCGGGGCCATCGTATGTCGGGGGGGGGGGGGGTCACTGTATATATATGGTATGTCGGGGCCATCATAGGTCGGGGGGTCACTGTATATATATGGTAGGTCTGGGGGTATTTATCAAAGTATTTGTGTTTTTTCCCCTGTAACTTTGGCGCAATACTTTTGCGCAGTGTCTTTTTGCACCAACGTTTGGCGCATTTTCTCCACTGTCATTTTTACAACTTTCTCAAAATCACACGGTCCTGCGTATGATTTTTACTTAGGCGCAAATGATGAATTACTGACCAATCGGTCTTTGGCGCAATTTTGCGCCTTTAGGGCTTTTTTTTTTTTGTGAAATTCACCGCCAAGAAATTTAGTACATGGAAAACACACTTAGCAATGTCTGAAAATATATTTTGACGCCTTTACATTAAAACATTTTTTGTGAAAGCAGCGACGCCTCCGGGGCTGCGCAATACTATCCTGCGACATAGTTGTCTCTGAGGAACCTTCACCCTCCGCTGAGCCAGCATTGGACATGGCCGCGCAGGGTCAGGAAAGGTAAACACTAAAGCAGTGGTCTCCAACCTGCGGACCTCTAGATGTTGCAAAACTACAACTACCAGCATGCCCGGACAGCCAACGGCAACATCTGGAGGGTCACAGTTTGAAGACCACTGCACTAAAGTAACAAAAAAAAAAAAAAAAAAACTCAATTCAACAATAAAATCCATCTCACATGATATAAAATATAAAAGAAAATAACTCACATCGCTTGCTAGTGTTGAGGGCATAGGCTATATTCGAATTCGCGATATTTCACGAATATATGGACGAATATTCCTCATATTCGCTAAATTCGCATATTTGTAATATTCGCGCTTTATTTTCGCACATGCGAAAATTCGCATATGTTAAAATTTGCATATGCAAAATTTTGCATATGCGCAAATTAACATACGCAAATTTGCACATGCGAAAATTCGTATATGCGAAAATTCGCACGCCAGTCTCATACAGTAGTATTAGAGTCTTCTTTACACCACAAGCTGGAAGCAGAGAGGGGTGATCACTGTGATGTGTACTGTGAAAAAAAAAATAATATTCGTAATTGCGAATATATAGCGCTATATTCGCGAATATTCATGAATAAAATTTGCATTGCGAATATTCTTGAGCAACAATATGAATGCTGATATATTGCAGGAGGGACTCCGGAATGGCTGCTCTACAGGGTAAAATACGCGTCCTCTGTGGCGGTAAGATCTGTGTAAAAGGCGCTGTGAATGGCTGATATCAACATTTGCACGAAAATTACTAACAACTTGCACCAAATGATAAATTTGGCGCATGTCCACGAAAACCAAAGTGAAAAAAAAAAGGTAAAAAGAAACTGTCAACATTCAAAAGTGATAATAAACTGATGGGGAGGGGGGGTATTTAATTCCGTAGAATGAAGCAGCGCAATAACAATAAAAACCATAAAGGAGAACTAAAAGGAGAAAAAAGCCAGGGCGCGCGGAGCTTCCCGTAGGGTGGTGGCGTAGAATAAGGGGGGTGCAGACTAAATGACAGTGAATTCGTTTGCTCGCCTTCTGTTGTTGCGTAAGAGCGTACAGGATGATGATTGTCCGCGGTGCTGCCTCCCGGTGATCTGTCCGGAGTAAAGGGTAAAGTGGAGGTCAAAGGGTAAAATTACCGGGTGTCAGGCGCAATTCACTTCAGGAAACATTGTTCAGAAAAAATATTGATTAAAGAAGGGTTACTTTATCAGCCAGTGAGCACAGACGCGTTTCGAGGTGGCAACCTCTTTCTCAGTGTGAATACGGCTTCACCTAAAAGTGCAAGTAACCAAAAAACCACAACAACAAATTATCAGGATCCAAACCAAATGGAGAATGCTGGAGAGTGAAGCACAATGGCAGAGACAGCGCCGCTCCTGGTGCTTCAACAAATTATCAGGATCCAAACCAAATGGAGAATGCTGGAGAGTGAAGCACAATGGCAGAGACAGCGCCGCTCCTGGTGCTTCAACAAATTATCAGGATCCAAACCAAATGGAGAATGCTGGAGAGTGAAGCACAATGGCAGAGACAGCGCCGCTCCTGGTGCTTCAACAAATTATCAGGATCCAAACCAAATGGAGAATGCTGGAGAGTGAAGCACAATGGCAGAGACAGCGCCGCTCCTGGTGCTTCAACAAATTATCAGGATCCAAACCAAATGGAGAATGCTGGAGAGTGAAGCACAATGGCAGAGACAGCGCCGCTCCTGGTGCTTCAACAAATTATCAGGATTCAAACCAAATGTAAGAAAGCTGGAGAGTGAAGCACAATGGCAGAGACAGCGCCGCTCCTGATGCTTCAACAAATTATCAGGATCCAAACCAAATGGAGAATGCTGGAGAGTGAAGCACAATGGCAGAGACAGCGCCGCTCCTGGTGCTTCAACAAATTATCAGGATTCAAACCAAATGTAAGAAAGCTGGAGAGTGAAGCACAATGGCAGAGACAGCGCCGCTCCTGGTGCTTCAACAAATTATCAGGATCCAAAACAAATGGAGAATGCTGGAGAGTGAAGCACAATGGCAGAGACAGCGCCGCTCCTGATGCTTCAACAAATTATCAGGATCCAAACCAAATGGAGAATGCTGGAGAGTGAAGCACAATGGCAGAGACAGCGCCGCTCCTGGTGCTTCAACAAATTATCAGGATCCAAAACAAATGGAGAATGCTGGAGAGTGAAGCACAATGGCAGAGACAGCGCCGCTCCTGGTGCTTCAACAAATTATCAGGATCCAAACCAAATGGAGAATGCTGGAGAGTGAAGCACAATGGCAGAGACAGCGCCGCTCCTGGTGCTTCAACAAATTATTAGGATCCAAACCAAATGGAGAATGCTGGAGAGTGAAGCACAATGGCAGAGACAGCGCCGCTCCTGGTGCTTCAACAAATTATCAGGATCCAAACCAAATGGAGAATGCTGGAGAGTGAAGCACAATGGCAGAGACAGCGCCGCTCCTGGTGCTTCAACAAATTATCAGGATCCAAACCAAATGGAGAATGCTGGAGAGTGAAGCACAATGGCAGAGACAGCGCCGCTCCTGGTGCTTCAACAAATTATTAGGATCCAAACCAAATGGAGAATGCTGGAGAGTGAAGCACAATGGCAGAGACAGCGCCGCTCCTGGTGCTTCAACAAATTATCAGGATCCAAACCAAATGGAGAATGCTGGAGAGTGAAGCACAATGGCAGAGAAAGCGCCGCTCCTGGTGCTTCAACAAATTATCAGGATCCAAACCAAATGGAGAATGCTGGAGAGTGAAGCACAATGGCAGAGACAGCGCCGCTCCTGGTGCTTCAACAAATTATCAGGATCCAAACCAAATGGAGAATGCTGGAGAGTGAAGCACAATGGCAGAGACAGCGCCGCTCCTGGTGCTTCAACAAATTATCAGGATCCAAACCAAATGGAGAATGCTGGAGAGTGAAGCACAATGGCAGAGACAGCGCCGCTCCTGGTGCTTCAACAAATTATTAGGATCCAAACCAAATGGAGAATGCTGGAGAGTGAAGCACAATGGCAGAGACAGCGCCGCTCCTGGTGCTTCAACAAATTATCAGGATCCAAACCAAATGGAGAATGCTGGAGAGTGAAGCACAATGGCAGAGACAGCGCCGCTCCTGGTGCTTCAACAAATTATCAGGATCCAAACCAAATGGAGAATGCTGGAGAGTGAAGCACAATGGCAGAGACAGCGCCGCTCCTGGTGCTTCAACAAATTATCAGGATCCAAACCAAATGGAGAATGCTGGAGAGTGAAGCACAATGGCAGAGACAGCGCCGCTCCTGGTGCTTCAACAAATTATCAGGATCCAAACCAAATGGAGAATGCTGGAGAGTGAAGCACAATGGCAGAGACAGCGCCGCTCCTGGTGCTTCAACAAATTATCAGGATCCAAACCAAATGGAGAATGCTGGAGAGTGAAGCACAATGGCAGAGACAGCGCCGCTCCTGGTGCTTCAACAAATTATCAGGATCCAAACCAAATGGAGAATGCTGGAGAGTGAAGCACAATGGCAGAGACAGCGCCGCTCCTGGTGCTTCAACAAATTATCAGGATCCAAACCAAATGGAGAATGCTGGAGAGTGAAGCACAATGGCAGAGACAGCGCCGCTCCTGGTGCTTCAACAAATTATTAGGATCCAAACCAAATGGAGAATGCTGGAGAGTGAAGCACAATGGCAGAGACAGCGCCGCTCCTGGTGCTTCAACAAATTATCAGGATCCAAACCAAATGGAGAATGCTGGAGAGTGAAGCACAATGGCAGAGACAGCGCCGCTCCTGGTGCTTCAACAAATTATCAGGATCCAAACCAAATGGAGAATGCTGGAGAGTGAAGCACAATGGCAGAGACAGCGCCGCTCCTGGTGCTTCACTCTCCATTTGGTTTGGATCCTGATAATTTGTTGTTGTGTTTTTTTGCACTTTTACCATTTGCAGTTTTTTGCTCTCACTTGAGAACTATTGGACGTTGCGGAGTGCTGTAGGCTCTGCCCTTCATGTAACTTTAGAGTTGCTCTGGGATACGACATGTTTGAATATATTATTTATAGCACATGTGCAGCGCCGGTGACATCACCGTTTTCTCGCTGTATTCCTCTTTTCACTATATGGTTTTTATTGCTATTGCGCTGCTTCATTCTACATCATTTGTTTCATAAGTGACTCCGTCTTCTTCCTTTGGGTTTTTGGTGTCAGCACATATGTCCGCAAGGTATGTGGGCAGCCAGGTAGGTATTAATGCTATTTTATGGTTTCATCCATATCCTGTATATATAAGAAGTCACATGTATATAGCACCATCTTTCTCACAGTATCTCCCTAGATATATTCTGAGAAGCCCCCACTATCTATCATTGAGACCATAGATCTATATTTCCTTCTCCTATCCGACTATAGTTAGATATTTAGTGATATAGTCCGCCTCCTTAATGTGATCCAACCGGGGTGAGCATAGGCTAACTAGGGGTAGGTTCCAGAGCAGGGCTGTCCTTATAAGGACGTCTACTCTGCCGAGGCATAGGGGTGGTATCAGGGACCCTAGATGCAGGGTTAGCAGGTAGAGGCTGCACATCCATAGGCCGACTGCTCCCTAGGTCCTCCCCCCCTTTCCACCTACCTTATCCTCCTATTTTACCCTTTAGTTATCAATCTTGTACCCATTGGCTTGTTAAGTCGCAACAAGTTGCTGTTCTAGATTTATCGGATTTACATCTATTCATACCATGTTGGGACTATTGGTCCAAACATTATTTTAATATTTTTTGGTTATGGGTAACCACATGGATTTGGGTGGTTTTGATTTTTGATTTGGTTTTAGTGGAAACGAATAAAAGCTACACTTTAGTGTCAAGGACACACAAACTGGACTCCATCTGGGAAATGGAGCCTTACACAGTGACAGACGCACCTTATCCAGATTCAGACATGTACGAAATTCATTAACCATTGTATGAGTCGCAAGTTGTCCACCGTTACCGAATAAAGTTATGTGGCAAAGACCTGCCTGAACCTCCTCCCCCAGCTGTCAGACCTGCTAGGGAGTATGTGCCTGGGGAAGGGATCCATCAAGCCATGGATGTCCCCATTTTCTCTCCCAGCCCTCCTGCAATCTTTGGTATCATGCCATCTCAGGGGCCCGTGCAACCAACTCTAGTCACCTCACCAGCTCAAGTCCTGTCACCATTGGCAGCAGTCTACACTCCGGTTTCCAGGTCTCCAGTATCTCTACCAGCCCGAGTCCAGATAGTCCAGAACCAGTTCCAAGTCTAGAAATGGATTTTCAAGAGGCCTCTGTACCTCCAGTTGTGCCAAGAGCTCCTAAAGAAGGAAGTGTTCCTGAGTCACCAGAGGTGGTGCTACGTAGATCCTGACGGTCTACTCAAGGTCAGCTACCCGCAAGATACAAAGACTAACATCATGTACAGTCAACAGTAGAGTCGTGTACTACATAAAGTCATAAGCACACCTAAAGTCATGACATTTTTATGGACTGTGGGTTGTGAGTGTTACAGTCCTAATGTACATAAGTCTAAAATCTCCATTGTGATATTTCTTGTGTCCACGTGCTCAGGATACTTTGCTGGCCAGAAGGTATTCCTGTACCTACAAAAGCATGTAACAACAAGTAAAAGGTAACC